>NC_141276.1:14942500-15210000 GCF_054856545.1 Hippocampus guttulatus
GCCCAGAGAAGCTGGCGGCTTTTCTGGGTGTTGTCGGCTTTTGCGTTGCATCGTAGAGTTTTAAGTTGCACTTACGAATAAAGTGCCAAACTGTTTACTGACATTTGTTTTCTGAAGTGTCCCTAAGCCCATGTGGTGATATCCTGTATACATTGATGTCGGTTTTTGATGCAATTTTACTTGAGGGATCAGAGGTCACGGTCGGCCTTGCCACTTACGTGTACTATATACTGTATATACTCAAAGTCCATCCATCCATTTTCTGATCTGCTTTATCCTGACAAGGTGTGTGTGTGGGGGGGGGGGGGGGGGTGCTGGATCCTATCCCAGCTGTCTTCGGGCAGTAGGCGAGGGACACCCCGAACTGGTTGCGAGCCAATCGCAGGGCACACACAGACGAACAACCATCTGCGCTCACACTCACACCGAGGGACAATTTAGAGTGTATGTACTCTCAGTACTACATAATATTTCTTCTCTTACAGCATACAATTATTTTCTGTATAATGTCGCATTTGCATGGTTTAATTTTGCAGTGGTGATGAACTGCATTGCATTATGCAGATGCTCAACCCTCCCAAAGTTGAACACAAATATTCATGTTTAGCTCTTTTAAACGAGAGATGTTTGTCCATTTTAATCAAACTGTAGGGGGGTTTTTTTCCACGTTTGGACACATTTGAACATAGCAAATGAATTCGGTTGCAGACTAAACCCACTGGTCCGAGAACACTCGTAAAAGTTCGAACTATAGCGCATTTGTTTGGAGTGCATGGGGATGAGGCTGTACACAAAACTGTACACAAGAATGATCGTAATTCTTGCAGGGAATAAAAATTGTGCCCCGAATGTATGTTTCACGAAAGCAGCCCTGTTTGCGATATGGGAAAAGACGGACTGAAGAAAGGAGGGAAAGGGTCCATTTTACTCAAGTCTAAGGAGGTCGTTTATTATAATTGCAGCGTGCTGCTTTTTGTTTCCTGTGTGCACTGCTCACGCGCACGTCATATCCCCGAAGACATAGATGCTGCAAACCTTGTTGATCATCTGCCTGCTCTGCATTGATAATAGGATGATTTCCTTTCAGCCTTTCTCTGTGTTTTTTCATTTCCAGTCTGTCACAGCGCAATATGCATCGGTGTGCACGTATGTGTGTATATTTGTGTGTGTGTGTGTGTGTGCGCGCACATGCATGCATGCATACATGTTTCAATATACCCGCACTTCACATTATGAGAAAAGGAAGCTGTCCCTGCCTCCATCCCAGCTACATGATAATTGAACCTGTTTCTATGCTGAAGGCTTACTATAGTTATTAATAATGCTCCAAATGCAAATATAGCCTAAATAATTCACAGAACTGTATCACCCCAACACTAAATCATTGTTAGTCATTTAGCCATAGGACCCATTTACACCAGATGGGCTGTGAGAACAACACACCACTCATCGGGATAATTATTTTAAACATTCAACTTCATCACTGATTTGTTAATAACAGGAACAGTAGTAATATCCTTGTGTGCTTTCTATCATCTATGCATTGAGTCGCATCGGTAGGTAATATCTTGCTCTCGTTTTGTTATCCCCAAGGTCTTGTGCTATTATTAAAATCATAAAAGGACTAAGAGCTCACATGCACGCACCTACCCATAAACTGCACATGCATGCACATGTTCAGAGGTGCACAAAGAAGGACATCGAAAAGCAGCAAAAAGGAAGAAAGGAAAGGCATAACCAAAGGCAGAAAGGAAAAGCACCTTCGAGCATGACTTTACTTGAGTGTTCGATGATCGCCACTTTTCTGGGACACTGTCTCCCAGATTAATGCAAACACTAAATCTATTAAATGAGTTTCCTGTTTGCGCACAAATGGATGTCGCCTTTGTCCTTCACAAACTTCAAAACATCCATTCATCCATCCATTTTCCATGCACCTATTTTCACTTGGGGTTGCAGGTGAGTTGGAGGCTGTTCCAAAGCCTGGTTAACTATATACTGTATATATATATATATATATATATATATATATATATATGAACACACTATCAACACAGTACTTGTTCAAAGCTCAGCTCACAAATTTTTAAAAGCACTTGTTTGGTTTATAGTTCATAAGCTGTTGTGAAAGCGCTATATAAATCAGGATGGATTGTATAATGACCTTTTTTTTTTTAAAGTAAGATCATCGTTCCAAAAATGAGCTCGTGCATATTTCATTTTTAGTTCTGCCCCCCCCCCCAAATGCATTGCAGTGAGCTATTACTTTATGGGATACTGGCAATTGCCCATTTTTGTCCCCCATTCAGTCCTAAGACTCAGCACTTGTATCCAGGTGAAGCGATCACACTACACTAAAAAAAAAAAAAAAAAAAAAAGGAAAACTCATGACTTGAATTGTGTTTTTTAATTATGTAAAACAAAATCAGGACCGTGGTCCTGATTGTACATATACAAACATAATCTGCGATAGGAACCAGGCTGAGGTAGGAAACTTTGATGACAATAGAGCCGCTACTGTACGCCGGTAAGGTTTTTCTGGTGGGACATGATTTGTTTTGACCTGTCGTTGACGTTTATTTTTATTTTTTACTATAGGATTTTTTTTCGTGCCCTGCACAAATCTCAGAAGGCTAACAGGGCCCTTTAATCAACATTCCATTTCAGAGTCACTGTCAATACAATTTAAATTCGTATTTGCTTTTTGAAATGTTCACTAAAATGTCAGATTTTTTTTCCCTCCTGAACCCTCTCTGACCTTTTGATAAAATTCTTGAATATTATTAAATGCATTATTATTGAATATCTTTTCCGTGATAGGTAGTGGGACTACTCATTGCGCTGTGAGTGCATTCCCGTTTTTTTTCTTATTTTCTTTTGCCCCTCCAAGCCATGGATGTATACTAAATATGAATGGCCTGTCAAAAGGTCGCTTACACGCAGTTCAGAGCTATGCATTCTGTGATGTCACACATGTGTGCACGTGTGTGTGTGTGTGCAACCCTGTGCGCGCGCGCGCACACACACACACACACACACACACACACACACAGCTGTGGACTTCATTAATCAACTTGCTTTATTGTGGCATTTTCAAAGTATTGAAGTATTTTGACGACTTCCCAGCTGATGTACAACTGCGACAGAAAGCTTCTTTGTGTGGAGGAATCAACCGATACACGCTATGCAATGCTGATTTTTCAGCAGCGATCCCAACATTGTTTAGTACCTGGTGTTGCTCTATCTGTGTCACACCGCCAGATGAAAGATTTTTTTGAAAAATCATTGAAGGATTACAGCTATTTTGTGAACAGATGAATGTGTAAACGTCAAAATATTAAACGAAGGAGTTGCATGAGTGAGTAAACTGTCAAGTGTTGTTAACCCATTCAGGGACACCGGCTACTACAGTGGACACCTTATCATGTTATCAGGTTACAGGGTGCGTGAAAGGGTTAGTATTGTACAGCTTCCGGGAATGGTTTGCTCCATTGCACATACAGTAACCGCACAGTGCAGCGAGTGTTTGTTTTATTTATTTATTCTACAATAAATGAAGTTGTCATTTGCACTTTACTGTGCTTTATTGAACTTATTGTGGCGATGAAGTTTCACATTTGTTAAATTTTTCGGGTGTTGGAAACTTAACTGTGACATTTGACTCGGTCGTTCTGCTGGTAATGCGCCTCTCGCTTCTGTGACTTTAAAGGTGTTACTGAAATACAGATGAATGTACGACACATTGTACTGCTTATTTAACTGGGGCTCTATACCATCCCACTTCAGCAGCAAACAATTTGCTATTAGTCGCTTCTATGACGAGCAGCGATCAGAGTTTGCCCGAATATGTTAGCCTTAATCTAATGTTGGGCTAATCTGCTAGCTAGTTTCTACTATTTAATTTAATTGAATATACTTTATCCCCAAAGGAAAACTTGTCATGGACACTCAGCTGGTTCTGCAGTTTAGCTTGCTAGCTTGCTCATGAATTAAAACCATACGCGGTTATTCAATGATATTTTTTTTCTTGTCTAGAAAAACAATCTTTTAAATCCATTCTAAATGTAAACAGATTTACAGTTTAACAAGTAAATACTGCATACACAAGGCCAAACTATAGATTGGCCATGGAGGTCCGCACGGTAGATGTGACTCAGCCGCTTGGCTTGCTGTGTTTTGGACATTTGTCTGGTGGCCCTGGTGCATAATTTTCTTTGGCATCTGGAAGAAAAATAGTTTTTTGTGAAACTAGTTTAACCAGCAGCAAGCAAGAGTGCACCTTTTAAGAGCAGCCAAGAAGTGTGTAATGCATTCAAATGAACAAGTCGAACGCTATCCGACACACCCGAGAAGGTGAGAGGTAAAAAATAGAAAGAGAAAGTGACAAAAAGTGCAGGCGACCTACATAGGTCCCTTGTGGCTGAAGCCAGAGGGCAGCCATCTTACGTTGCTACCGTTACTGACAACGTTAGTTAATTTTTTCCACTGAAAACACAGTTATCTGTGCGTGTTTTACACCAGGATCCCTATATGGAGTAATGAGTGCCTCTCAGACAACAAACTTCACTGTATGTCTCCGAGGGGTTCAACAGTTAGTCAGGGTGGATGTTGTGAAATTTATTCCGTTTAGATCGGCTTAATTACTGCGGTCTGCAACCGCACAGTCAAAGAATTAGCAAGACATCAACAGTATGCTTCTGATGTGTACATAATTGTGAAGCCAAGTTACATAAATCACTACATTCAGTAATTCGAGAAACAAAATTCACCAAAACAAAATGCATTTTTACATCTGAATAAGCCATGCTTCCTTTTAGTATATCTGCTTTATGTTCAATTAAACATGCCCATATTTCACCATCGGCAAGAGCATTTCTCAGTAAATTGAGACAAGCTCATAAATATTTCAGTCTTCATACGTTTTGGGGCAGTTTTGCTTACGGTGTGCTGTGAGATTTTTCTAGTGTAAAATGGTTGCCTTGGCTCAATAAAGATTGCAAAACACTGAGCTAGCATATTAAATAATGAACAATGTGCAAGCGCATGACATCACACATGAATAATGAAATACTATAGGCTATAGAATAAGCACTGAATACAAACACAACAACAAATGTGAGGGACGGCAGGCAATTTGGAAAGGCAAAGGCTGACTGCACGAGCTGTAATGATAACAGCATTGTGAGAAGCAAAAATGACCGTTTCTTAATTTGCCTTTGGGTTCAATGACCTTCATTAAAGCAGGGCATTTCAAACTTCAACATAAATCCCAAAAAGCATGTAAAAAGTGGTGGTGTTCTAACATGGGCAAAGGTTAATTATCTATCTATCTATCTATCTATCTATCTATCTATCTATCTATCTATCTATCTATCTATCTATATTAGAGCTGTCAAACGATTAAAATATTTAATCGAATTTAAAACGCAACTGTCATAATTAACTCAAATTAACTGAACATTAATCGTGATTACTCACGCATTTTTTATTGTTTCTGAATTTCCTTTTATATTTTTTTGTCCTATTTTTCCCCATTTTAATGCTCTCATCAACATGGAATCATGAATCAGTTTTCTATGTGCAAAATGCAAATATTTACTGAAATAACAATTTCGATTTTCAATTTTACATGAACATTTTTCACTTGGAGCAGTTATTCACACATAATCTCTCACACAATATTACTGTCCATCAACAACGAAAAAAAATATTTGTCACACAACAGCTGCTTTCACGGCTCTTTTTATGGAATCAAAACAGAGCAATATAAAATTATAAAGTGCACATCTAAGGTAAACTAGTACTCAGCCTGTAGTGGATTTAAACCATGGTTGCATACTTTGTTTTTCTCAAGTTTGGTTTGAACACAGCAGTCAGGCTATGTTGATTCTGTTGGTCCTTCTTGCGCGAAAGTCTCTCTATGGCAGTGGTCACCAAACCACGGCCCGCCTCCACATTTGGTCCGGCCCCCCTGAACAATACCAGAGAGTCTTTTGATTTATTTTTCATCTATGTATATTTGTATTTTATCATAAAATTTGGCTTTTGCAATAAAATATTCCTTAGTTATGAACTATTTTCATGATTAACTATTAGCTAGTAACAATTTCATAAACACATACAGTATAACGTGACATTTGTTCCATCCTTCTGCGGTCTGTGCCGTTATCTGGCAACCCCAGAAAAAAAATCCTAAACCAGTCCCTCTCAAAGAGAACGTAATCATGGTGAAAAGGTGAGGTAAGAGAAAAAAAAATATTCAGAATACAGGGAATTTAACCCAAAATGGAGAAACAATTTTCTTTTTCAATGCAAAGAAAAGATTGTCTGTCTCATCTGTCGGTGGCGGTATTCAAAGAATACAATCTGCGGAGACACTATGAATCCCGCCACAACAACAAGTAAGATTTTTTGAATGGGCAAATGAGAGCAGACAAACTGTCAACGCTAAAAAGAGGAACGTTAGCTCAGCAAAATACATTTGTACGCCAAGCTCAGCTGAACCAGCCGTCTGTTTGGGCTAGCTTTCGGTTTGCTCAACTGATAGCAAGCAGCGGTAAGGAGAGTTTGTCAAGAAATGCATGAATGCTGTCACAGAGGTGGTGTGTCCCGAGAAGAAAGACGTCTTTAATACCGCGAGTGTATCAAAAAAAGTTATTTGATTTTGTGTGGGTTTCTGGGAAACAATACATTTTTACGTCTAGGTACTCTTGCAGTCACACTTTTGCTGTTACAAACTGACCCCGGCCCCCCCATCAGAGAAGCGAAAAGTTATGTGGCCCTCACAGGAAAAAGTTTGGGGACCACTGCTCTATGGTTTTGTGTGGACATCATTTCGTATGACTACACTTGGTTCGATGACAACACTGGAGACGTTTGATTTTCAGTGTGGTCGCAACCACTGCACCGCTGAACTCTCGACGTGCCTCAGCGCACCGCCGCTGTAAGATGAACACAGAGAAGCTCCACGCCCATTATTTATATGGACACGGAACACGGTAACCTTCCGCACAAAATAGTTCCAAACAAGTAACAATCGCGTCAGTGGCATACATCGAACTCAACAGAATGCCTGCTCTTTATTCACCAGAGGCTCATCAACCTAGTCTCTTATTTCTCTCCCGAAACAGTGTCTTCTCCCACTTGGTGTACCTTAGCCTTCTCCGCGACGTACAATCTCTGTACACAGCTTGTAATGGAGGCTCTCGCTGGCAATCCGTAGTGGAGTCGTTAGATGCAATGCGAATGATTTCAGCTTGAGTCGAGCTGTGGACAATGTTGACAAGCTTGTATGCAGTAGCCATACATTTAGCTATGGCTTCAGCAAATTTGTACTTTGTCGTGTTATCCATTTTCTTCGCTTTGAAATGATCCATAGCTGTGTGTCTTAGAACAGGGGGCGGAGTACTCACGTCAGCTGTGTGCTTGGCCATTAAGTGGTATTTCAGACTTGATGTGCTATGATGATAGCTCAGTTTACGACTGCAAAACATCCAGGTAACTTTGTTAACTTGTCAGTGGAAATATCTGGCAACTTTTTGAAAGTAAACTTTCCACTCTTTAAGTATCCGTTTTCGGTGTCTCGCGCTGTCGTGGCTGGCAAAACAGACATGTGCGTGGACCTGTGCAGCACGCTTGTTGTTTTGTTTCTGGTTCATTTATAGAGCAACGTAACATCCGCTGTGACGTGTGCCGCGTTAATCTCACGAGAAAAAAATATTCCCGTTAAAATTCATATACCGTAAATTAATGCCGATAATCACGCGCTAAACTGACAGCTCTAATATATATATATCTATATATATATATATTATGATTTTATTGAAGAGGATATTTTTCCCCCCAATTTTGTGATGTGCCCTGGAGGCCACGGCACCCTTATCATTTTCCTTTTTTGCCTCAGGTGAGCAAGCCCTGCTAACAAATATTCCGAGACACACAATCTTCCATATTGAAATGTTGGAGATCAATATGCGGCTCTATTTATTTTTTATTGTTGTTGTTGTTTATTGAACATAAAACATATACAGTAATAATTTGACAGAAAATAAGGTAGATAAAATAGTAAAAAGAAAGAAATCAGTCTTCATTCAACACAGTTATTATGTTCAAGGGAGTAGGAAGAAGTAAAAAACGTATCTAGTCCTACCCCGTTATGTGTTTATATCTAATAAATCATTTTTATATCAATCAGAAAAGAAAAAAAGTAAGAAGAAAGAAGTCTCCATTAAGGCTCATACTTTACCCTTAACCGTGATATTTTTACAACTTTTGGTTTGTATCGGGATTATATAAATCCACACCCTGGCACTCTTGTGTCAATTTTCTCTTGTATTCATAATGGATATTTCAATACCTTTCTCTATTTATCAACTTAGTTCTGATATATCATTATATTTAATGTTTAAAATTTATCATTTTAACTCTGATTGATGTAGGTTGTTTGTACTATTTTTTTGAATTTGTTTTTGAACTCAGCAAGCGATTTACTCATTTTCAGGTCCGTTTCGAAATTATTCCACAGATTAACACCTTTGATAGATACACTTCTTTGCTTGATGTTTGTTCTTGTTTTGAGTTTTTTGAATAAGTTGGTACCTCTTAAATCATAGCTGCTTTCTCGAATTTCGAAAAACTTCTGAATGTTTTGGCAGAGCAGGTTATTGTGTGCTTTGTACATTAATTGGGCGATTTTAAAGTCAACCAGGTCATAAAATTTCATCGTATTTAATTTGATAAATAGTGGATTTGTGGGTTCCGTATATTTTGATCTATTAATAATTCGAATTGCTTTTTTTTGTAGTTTTAGAATAGGGAGTGTGTTTGTTTTGCAGGCATTTCCCCATATTTCCACACAGTAGGTCATATATGGTAATAATAATGAAGTGCATAATGTGTACTAAGATCTCTTATTCAGCACTTCCTTGGTTTTGTAGAGGATCCCTACGGTTTTGGCTATTTTTCTTTTTACGTTATCGATATGTGGCTTCCAACATAGTTTTGAGTCTATTACTAATCCGAGAAACTTGGTTTCATACGCTCTTTCTATCTCAATTGAGTTTACCATAATTTTAGCTTGGTGTTTGATTGGTCTTGTGCCAAAAACAATTAACTTCGATTTTTTCAGGTTAAGTGACAATTTTTTAATTTGTTTAATTCGTTTTCTACGGTTGTCAGGAGCTGTTTCAGATTTATTCCAGAACAGTAGAAAGTTGTATCATCAGCAAATAGGACACATTTTAATTGTTTTGAGACCTTGCAGATATCATTTATATATAAGATGAATAGTTTTGGACCAAGCACTGACCCCTGAGGAACTCCATGAGTGATTTTCAGTTGATTCATTTTTTTTTTATTGTTGAGCTGCATGTACTGATATCTGTTTTCTAAATAACTTTTTATCCATTTATAAGCTACACCTCTAACGCCATATCTTTCTAGTTTTTTCAATAATATACTGTGATCTATTGTGTCAAAAGCTTTTTTTAGATCTAGGAAAACCCCAACAGTAAATTCTTTGTTGTCTATATTAGTGGCTATTGCTTCCACAAACTCCATAACTGCCATTGAGGTGGTCCGTTTTTCCCTGAAGCCATATTGATTCTCACTTAACAGCGCATGCTTTTGTATAAAGCTATCAAGTCTGCAAGAGAATAGTTTTTCTAATATTTTTGAAAATTATGGTAGTAGTGATATTGGTCTATAATTTGTAAACAGATGTCTTTCTCCACTTTTATAGATTGGAATAACTTTAGCAATTTTCATTTTTGATGGAAAGATACCAGCTTTGAATGACAGGTTGCATATGTGCGTGAAAGGTCGCACTACATATTCTATAATCTGCTTTATAATTGTCATATCAATATTAAAGCAATCAGTTGACTTTTTATTTTGAAAAGTTTTTATAATATTTGATACTTCTTGTTTTACAGCAGTAAGGAACATCGTGGAGGAGTTTTTTTCTACGTATCTATCTATTTCAAACAAGTTTGTTGGATCAGGAATTTGTTTTGCTAGGTTACTGCCGATGTTGACAAAATACTCATTAAATTCAGTTGCTATTTCTGCAGTTTTTTCCAAAATAGTATTTTTGCCTTTGATAAAATACTCTGGATAATCCATTTTTTTAGGACTATTTCTGATTACTTGGTTAAGTACTTTCCATATTTCTTGTGTGTTACTTTTATTCTGCTCTAATAGTGCATGATAATGATCTCTTTTACTGGTTCTTATAATATTTACTAGTTTATTTTTATAGGTCTTATATTTTTTTTCTGCTTCTTCAGTTCTCAATTTTAAAAACAATTTATATAAATTGTTTTTCTTTTTACATGCGTTTTCTATGCCTTTCGTTATCCATGGCTTACTTGGGTCTTTATACTTTTTGGAGACTTTAGTTAATGGAAAATGCTTATCATATAAGGAGATTATGGTAGACTGAAATACTTCAAACGCTGTATTGGGTCTTCGTTTGAGTAGACCTCGGTCCAGTTTTGTTTTTCTAGGTCTTGCTTAAAAGCATCGATGGAGCGTTGGGTTCTTAGTCTTATTTCTGTTATGTGAGTTGTTGACTTAGCTTTTCTATCAAAATAATTATGAAAAACTGCAAAGACAGGTAGGTGGTCACTTATGTCATTAATGAGAAGTCCACTTTCCATTTTATGATCAATCTTATTTATAAATATGTTATCAACTTAATGTGGCCGTGTCAACTGTTATTCTGCTAGGTTTCAGGATTACTGGGAAAGAGCTGTTGCTGTACATAGTATTTATGAAGTCAGTTGTTTTTTTGTGTCCATTTGGGTTTAATAAGTCAATGTTAAAGTCACCACATATTATTCGTGTTCTCTTATCGTTGTAGTAACTGAGCATATCTGTTAGTTTTTTATTGAATGTGTCAATACATGATCCTGGTGTCCTATAGATGCAACTTATGATGATATTTGATGCCTTTTTATTATGTATTTCAATAGTTAGACATTCCATTAGGTTTTCTATTGTGTTTGTCAATCTCTCGATTTTACTGCATTTAAGTGCTTTGTCTACATATATTGCAACCCCCCCTCCTTTTTTGTTTTCCCTATTAGTTGCAAACATTTCATAACCTTCTATTTCCATTTCAGTTGTTTTATCTTCATCAAGCCAAGTTTCTGATATGGCAATTATTTTAAATTTATTGAATTTAGTCAGGTATTCTTTGATTTTTGTGAAGTTTTTATAGATATTTATTTATATTTTTTATACTTCTACTGTTTAAGTGTATTACTGACAGTGCATTTTCAAATTTTATATTAGTGTTGAATTGTTCATCCTCTCAAATGAGTGCCCTCACCACCTGGAGGACCTCATCCGAAATAGTTTATCAATAAGGGTAGGTTGGCCAAGCTGTCAGTCAGTGTAGTCAAGAGAAGGAGGCTTCATTTGTTCAGCAACTGCTTTTCCATGTGGTTGTCTTCAATCCTTGGATGGATATGTTATGATGTCAACATTGGAGACGGGTCACTTTTGATTGACTGATATTGACAGCTGGATGGATCTGATGCACCACTTCAAAGATCCCAGCTTGCGTTCAAGCCCAACTCATTTTTCTTGGCTTCTTTCAAAACAGTAAGTGTCTTGAAATATGCATGCGTAATCCACTCTCAAGATCAAGGCATTCGAGAGGAAATTCTGTATGCTACCTTAGGTCAGTGTAATAATGCCCCAATCTGACATCTTAGACCAGGAGTTTCAAACTCTTTTTTTCATCATGGGCCACGTCGTAATTATGGTTTCCCTCATGGGGAAAGCATATAAATGTATGTTCACCTCATATCATTTCAAAAACACAACAAATTGATGGATAACTACTTTCAAAATCAGAAGCTAATGAATGAACAGTGTTGAGCAATTATTCATTATGTTTTCAAAGGGGACCCGGTAACAAAAAATGCTTTTTAGAGGTTGAGACGATGTAATAATGCTGGTATTATTATTATTATTATTATTATTTGCAAATAAGGTTGACATTCATGATTTGCTTTTACGGGCCACATTAAATCACGTGGCAGGACAGATCTGGCCCCCGGGCCACCAGTTTGACACCCGTGTCTTAGAACATCCAATAATGTCGGAAAACGAAACATCAGATTTTTTTGGATAACCCTCGTTTAAATCCTGTTGCACAACTACTAGTCTTGAGAGGGCATCCTTCAAACGTGAGACAGCTGCCAAAATATACAATACAATCGGTACAAATCTCATGGAGAGTGGATTATAGCGATTGCCTCAATAGGTCGACAAAAGAATAAGGCAGACGTCATTTTGTATTCCTTCATTAGCCATTGGTGTGTGTATTTAGGTTCAGTTGAGGTTATTGGTGTAAAATATTTGCAACGTGCTGTACACACACCTGCTTCTTCTGCATCTACAGAAGTGTAACAGTCACTTTGTACAAAGTGTGTTTTTGTTGAGGTGCTTTTGAGTGTATTTTAGTTTTCTTTTCCCTGTGCCTTCTCATGTCTTATCTCCTTCAGTTTTTTTTTTTTTTTGTCCACCTGTTCTCATCATCCCGGTCCCTTGTGTCTACCAGTCAGCTCCCTTAGCCATGTGTCTTCTCCAGCTGTTCATCTCATCAGTTTGCTTGTATTTAGTACCCTGCTTCCTTTCGGTCTTTGTTGTATTATTGCTTCTGTTAGTCCACCTGTCACGTTCCTGTCTGTGAGTCCAGTCCTACTTTTGGTGTTCTACTTTGTGTCTTGGTTTTTGAACTTGTGTTAACCCTTTCATGATAACGCGTAACCTGATAACATTTTAGGCTGTCCACTGTAGTAACGCTGTCCCTGAAAGGGTTAATTTGATTCTATATTTCTAGTTTGCATTTTTTTTTTTTTTTAAGGGAAGAAAGATTTTGTTTTGGAGTACTTCCTGCAATTCTGCGTTGCCTCGCTGCTTTTAGGTCCTCGGTCCTGCCACAACCGAAACACAGTTGTAACAATGATCATCAAGCAATCATCCTCCCTACCCGACGTCCTCGTCCGGAAACCATGTTTACCCCTACACTGAATGCATCCACCCACGGAATCCGAGAGTGCAAAAATCAGATGACGTAGGATAAAAAATTGGTGGAATGGTGTCTCCTGGGACAAATCAATTCAACAGTTTAATTAAATAAACCAAAATATTCACTCCCCATTTTCAGTATGTGCAATATTTGCACTCTGGCAGCAGGTACTGTACTTCTGGCTCAATACGCATGCCAGAGGCAATATTTGGCAGGCCGCTGCCTATACTTAGTGTATTACAGCTACCTCTTCACCGTCAAGAGCAATGCAGCAATCTGTAGCCTGTATTACTGCAGTGGTGCAAGGTGGAAGGACGGGAAATTTGTCTCCTGCTGTTCTTATTATTCTCTTTGCTTTGGCATTTTTTTTCTGTCTTGAGCCTGAATTATACTGTGTGCAAGCACACAGACATGATTTTTTCAAGTCGTTGGCCTCAAATGATACCTTGCAAAAAAAAAAAAAAAGGAATTACATTTTTTGTCACTGTTTGCCAAGTTCTGTTGGGACAGGACATGCAACTCTTCCAGTTATGGTATTTTAGATATGCATTAGGTGGATGGTCATGCATTGGAGTACTTTTTCTTTTGAAGTTTATGCTGGTGATGAAGCAAAATCGCCCTGGGAATTGATGACCGAAATTTTTTTTTGCGCACCCAGCAGCTTGAAATACTGCAGCTCATGAAGATGAATTGTGATGTAATCTATAGATGTATAATTAAAAAGTTATCGATGCTCTTTTATTTTTCATCCCATTGATCTCCTTTCCTTGCACCGGCAGTCGGTCACCTTGCTGATTCAGTGCAGTGTATGGTTTTTGCTTACGTATAGCTTTGCTCGGTTTTATGTACAGTTGAGTTTGACTGCGGTTAAAGTTGGTTGGTTAGTCGATCATGACTGGATAAAAAAAAATTTGGAGGGGCAGGAGGCATACAAAGTAAAATAAATTTGGAAGGACAAATAAAAGGTGATATCCAGCCATCCATCCATTATCCAAACTTCTCCTAGGTGATATTCACTACAGTGGTACTTCTACTTATGAAATTAATTGGTTCTGGAAGAAATTTCTGAACTAGAAAATGTAAGTAGAGACGCGTTTTCCATGTAAATGCCCTAATTCGTTTCAAGCCCCCCCCCCCAAAATTCAGACTTAAATGTTTCCTAAAGCATAAACATGCATCAGAATATGTAACAAATACATGTTACAATTAGATTATTGCACAATAAATGAGAGTTGTGTATAATGTAAAAAACAAAGAATAGAGTAAAGGATAAAAATCATTTAACTTTTAACCATGTCCTCATCATTTTTTGCACTTTTTAGTCCATGTTTTTGTGGTTTTTGCCCTCCATTTTGTAAAGAATGGATCCAAGGATGTTTTCCTTTGTCGGCCTTTAACAATCCTTCGAAAATGTCTCAGGCAAACATCAGCATAGTGAGCGATCGCCCGACTGGTGAACACTTTTTCTGTGATTCACATTTACATAAAATTATCAGAACACCTCATGACCCGATCGGTGAATGACGAGGACGCTGCATAGACACATACAGTATCTATCTATCGATCGATCGATCTATCTATCTAACGACAGTGTACCTACTGACCTACTTACCTACCTACCTTCACACATAGACACATACGGTAGCAGTCCCTCTTAGCCAATGGGATGCCAGGATGATGCTAGGTAATAGCCAATCGCAGAGCAGTTATGAGTATGTTGGGTTCACTAAACTCGGAGCTGCGAGAAGCAGGCCATACTGTATTTTTACCTTTCGTTTCTTGAAATTTCTTTCGAAACAAGAGGCAATATTTTCCCATTGAGACGTTTCATAACTTGAAAATTTCGTATGGAGAGACGTTTTTAAGTAAAGGTACCACTATATTTCCTTTTTTATTGTTGGACTGTGAGTACACAGACTTAAACACCATTACAACTGCTCAGCCAGACTATTTATTGTAAAGTCACCTTTACTCGAGCGGGGAAATTGTCCATATTTGTCTGTTGGTAATCCATGTGTGTGTGTGTATGTGTGCAATTGTGTGGGTGCACGTGCGTGTATGTTCGTTCTGCAGTCTTAGAAAGTATCTCCCAGGTGCTGCATCACTGCTACAAAAGGGAAGGTGACATCATTAAAAAAAAGTGTTCTGCCATTGAACTGTTGTCACATGATGGATTATGAGCATGTGTGTCTGAATTGGAGATCATGTAGTGATAATAGTTTTCTAATGGGTGTTTTGGCTTTTAAATTAAAAATAGCGACAGTATATCATCGTTTCTCAAGGTCAATTTTGTAATGTCTTGAGCCCATGCTCATCGACCAAGCGCAAACAGAAACAGGTTCTCAATTAATATATGAGGACAGTGACTGAAGGGCCCCAATTCCGTCATGCACTTTCGTGTTATTGGGAGAGGGGAGTCAATGAGCAACATCTCACACTTCCCCACTGACTGTTCCAACGAATCACTAAAGCACCGTTTCCGTTGCACAGTACCTCCTTGGCTTGCTACTGCTCTAGCCGCTATTCCCAAAAAGGATGTAGCAGGTAACTGAATCTTATTTGGAGGGGCAAAATAGAGGTCCGAGAGCTAACCCATAAACATGTAGCAGGCCCATCGCCATGCTAACGTATGGTTACACCTGGCTTGCACAGTTGGAAGTTGGAAGTTGTGGGTCTACGCATGGCAGGATTGTTCAGACACATGTTGTTTCCCCATAATTAATGCACTTGTATCTTCCAACAGTTATTGATTAAAACCACCTCCGTGGATCATAAAAAATCAATTTAACAACTTGAATTAGCAGAAAAGCTGTGCAATGCAGTGTTGTGCCCTCATGGGGTGACGTCATGGCTTTTAATGACAATAAAGACAAAATTGTTCACTGCCTTCAATCAATTGGTATACAGGTACTGAAAAACAAATGGTGCGTTGAATTTACTCCATTTTATTTTGTCAAGTGGTTGCACAAAATAAAACAATCTGGATCCATATCCACTTTTTTTAACCCTTTCATGGACCCTGTAACCTGATAACATGATAAGCTGTCCACTGTAGTAACCGCTGTCCCTGAAAAGGTTAAAGTTAAATCAACTTTGAAAAAAATGTGTTCTCCTTTTGGAGGCACGAGTATTCCGCTTGACACCAGCGATGCACTAACACACAGTCGGAGCAACAGGGCTGAGGTGGTAAAGTTTCTGAAGGTTCTTACCAACTTTGAGTGACTTTTTAAAACTTTTTTAAACCTAAACTAATACTATGCCAGTACATTTTACTGATAAACTCTCGCTGTAAATATTTACTTTTTTTTTTACTCTATCTTAATTTTACTCGTTTTCTTTCCCCAAGTAATTTTTTTTTCAGTGTATGTGGACAGTTTCTGTCCTTTTAAGCTTCTCTGATTTGGCCACTTTCATTTCTTCCTCTAACTCAGGGGTGGGCAAAGTTTTGTGCTTGGGGGCCACATTGCCTTTTAAAATTTGACAGATGGGCCGGGTCAGCACAAGATACGGTACATATAAAAAACTGCATTTGTTGACAGTCCATAGCAAACATCAACAGAACAAAAGCATGAAAGTATTGACATTCTTTTTAAATAAGAACAGTGTTGTTGATCACCCATTTTAGCCAGTGCATTGCTGCAGATGGGTTGTGATCTAATCAGTAGAAGTAGAGCGATCCAGTGTTTTCTAGTAAGTTATCATATTTTCTTACAACAGAATTTCCTTATGTGGGAAATAACTACGGTATATGTCCTGTATGAATGTCCACGTATGTTCACAACATACATGTGTGACAACACAAGCAACAAATTGCAAAAATATATTGTTCAAAAACTGTTTATAACACAAAAACTGCAGCAAACAATATGTTTACAACAATATATAACAACATTAGGACTATTTGCTACAAAATGACACTAGCAACAGACCTGGTAGCTTTTCTTTCCACTCACTCACTGTCTGTCACTTGACCTCGCTTCGATCACCACATAAGACAGCATTCCTCAGCTGATTTCGTGCAACGAACTTTTGAAGCCAGCCACGGAACGCTTCCAAGTCCACGATGCCCATAGCGCTATGGAGTTCGCCTTCAGGAAACGTTAATTAAATCGACTTTCCGTCGAGCCGCAAGCAATTCACTTGGAGCAGGGAAATTGCCAGAATCGGACTGAGCAAGAATCCCTTCCTTGTTTTTCAAGGGCTCATAGATTTGATTGATTAACAAGCTAACGCTTAACACATAACATATTTGTGGTATAACCCATTTTCAAAGAGAACGTGGCATAGTCATACATTGGCCCGAGTAAAAGTTTTTGATTTTAATTTTTCCCAATAATGTCTTATTATTACTTCGGTAATTTTCCTCAGTGACATGTGGTGAGGCAGAGAGGCACTGACTCCTCTAGAGTTGGATATAAATATATCTGAACCAAAAAAAAAAGACGATTATATTTCAGGTGTTTCAAGTGAAACATTTCATTATTTTCAAAGCTGTTAATTATGCTACAATCAATTCCACACAGTTCAACAATTTGTTTAAGAAAAGGTAAAATTCATCTTTTTTTAAACTAAAATAGCATATGTCTTTTCACCTAGCAGATTTACTCTTCCACAGATGCTCTTGCACAGGGACATACGGGGCCCCAAAATTCAGCCCAGTGGTGGTGCACTGTTGTGGATGCAGGCTACCATATAAATCATCCTGTATTTGTTTGGAGTCTCTAAATAGTTTTGTTGGATGTGTATTGGAAACTGTATAGAAATAAGGGCCTATGTTAAAAATAAATAAATTAGTGGGCTCTCTGATGGTGTAGTGGTCTCCTCTCCTGACATGTGGGCAGGCAGCGTGGGATTGGGTCCCACTCAGTGACGGTGTGGATGCGGGTGTGAATGGCTGTTTGCCTCGATATGTGCCTTGCGACTGAGTTGCGACCACTTCAGGGTAAGATCCGCCTTCCACCCAAAGACAGCTGAGGTAGGCTCCAGCAAACTCCCACAATTCTGTTCAGGACACGCAGTGTTGAAAATTGAATTGAATACAACTTTATTGTCAATTGCATTGAATACAACTATATAAATAGATGGACGGTTCGTATTTTTCAACTTCAACATGCAAGGGAGGCATTGCTTCCCCTGCCTACCTTGACCGCACGTCCCCGCTTTCCTACTAATCTGCCTTTTTATTTGGGAACCACTTGTCCGTTCTATCCTTCTCTCATCCCTTTACTGACAGTTTCTCTCTCTCTTGCTGACTTGCACATTCTCCTACACATAAATGCACTTAGGTAATTAGGATCTTCTTACTGCATGATGTTGGAGGTTTTCCTGTCACGTTCTTCCAATAACTTCCGGTAAATGATATGCTCTTTTTAGTAGTGGGAAGAGCTCAAATGTAATGTCACCGCACCATAATTGACTTTGGGCCACTTGATTGGTTCGAATTGTCTAAAAAGATCACAGCCAAAGGTAGTTTCACACTGCCTTCCTGGTTAATTGTTACATCCGAGCCGTATTGCTTCAGTCATCATTTATTTGCCTGACTTGTTCAGACAGAACTTACCTAAACGAGGTATTGTTTAGTTCGTAGCCAGTCATGGGTGTTTATAGCTTTGTGCTTTGGGTCGTTTTCCTGTTGAAGGAGCCGTGAAGAGTGACTAAGACCAAATACAACAGAAATATACCTGTATATTGATAAGCCACAATGTTTGGAGAATATCCTCTGGAGAGATATGACAAAGCTGGAGCTTTTTGTCAAGTTACATCAGTGACATCAAAAATGAAATGCAAAGACAGGAAGACTGAAAAGCATGGAGCAACTTGGGTATGTTCTGGGGCTTTCAGATTATGCTGGACAAATTTTAATTAGAGATGCCTTCATAAGTCCGTAAAGGTATTTTTGATGCTGATTCTAAAAAAAATGTCTTTAATTTTTTTCAAGCACATCACATCTTGAAGATCTTTTCATTTTTTTTGTCTATAAGTTTGACTGCACAATCGGGATTTTAACACACATTGTAATAAATAGCTATGACATTCCAGAAATAACTTCCACGTGTTGCTCAAACTAACCCTCAATTCATAAATAATATGATCACATGGACTCGTATAGGCATCTCTGGTGTGTTTGCTCCAAATTCATTATTTCAAGTTCTGGAACGAACTGAATGGCAATTGGATCCCACAAACGTAGACACAAAACAAAACGATGTAGCAAAAATATGTATTGATTAACGAAAGCACACCGACAAAGTACAAGCAGAAATCACTGGAAACACAATACATGAACAAAAAGCGTTTGAAAAAGGCAAGGAAATAGTAATCCGAGGATTCAAACAAAATCACGAGAGTCCAATTGCACAAGACCATAAACAAGAGCATGATTGAAAAGAAAATAGCATAAATACTTACTACCAAAGAACTAGAGGTAAAAAGTGACAACTCTTGAGCAAGCGCGGCAACAAGGTCAATAATCTGACAAGAGGCATAGGATCTTGGCAGTCCTTAAATACATGGCTGATTCATGATGAGCAAGTTGGCAGCAGGTGTGCACGCTGGAGGACAAGCCCTGCGCTGCCACCTGCTGGACACACACAAGAACAGGATCATGACATATTATAGCTCATTCAATTCTTTTGCTATTTTGAAGCGGATTGGGTTGTTACAAACATCAGATGTACACCAATGGCACAAGCCACATGTGTCATTTTATAATCAGAGCTTTATAATAGAGGTCATTGTGATGGAGGTCAGTGCTTGAAGGGTTTACACCAGCAGTGAAGGCCTTGCAATGGTGGCCCTGAAAATCTACCACTGGGGCATTCCTATTGGTGTGAAAGAAAAAGGATCAGCAAGTAATGAGGAAATATAGACAGGTGAAAGTAGAAGATGAGGAAGATACGCGAGAAAGCTCAGGAAAGATCGTCGACCACAGGTGTCAAACTCAAGGCCCGAGGCCCAGATTCAGATCGCCATGTCATTGCCCGCAAAAGCAAAGCATGTGTGTCAACTTCCTTGATCCTGAAATGTCGAATTGTCATGTGTAATAAATAACGTTGATATGTTGTAATTATTTCGTTACCGTTCACACTCACACAATTGAAGAAACAACAAAGAGATAGTTGAATGAGTTCAAAATGAATCATCCATCTTTTATTTGTGTGTGTGTGTGTAAGATGTGTTGATTCAACATTTATTCGGTCGTAACTGCCCTCCGAGGGAAGCCTTTAAATCCAAAGTGACCTGTGACAAAAATGCGTTTGACACCCCGGCAGTAGACAGTTGTTGAGGGAAGGAGGTAGAGCAAAGATATAGGTCATGCTGAGTGAATGACAGGAGCAAGGGAATGGAATGATGTTGAGAAGGACCAGTGAGGCATTTAGGGAAGCAAAAATCACATTCTCTGTTGTGGTATGTCATGTAGGTTTAATAACTGGAAGTAGAGTACCGTATTTTCCACACTAAAAGACGCACTGGATTATGAGGTGCACCTTCAATAAATGGCCTATTTTGTAATTTTTTTCATATATTGGACACAGCGCACTATAAGGTGCAATCTACAATGCATCCACTAGATGGAGCTACGCTCAAGGAAATGCCAACAGAACTGTAACAACGCCACTCGAGTCAAGCGCGCCTCAGCAGTCCATTGTCCGCTGCTCTCTGCTATGTGCACGAGAGAGCGAGCACGTACGCACGTGGTTCAACCAATCAGCGTGACGCAACCCATGTCACGGATCAAAGAAGCTTTGAACAAACGACAACAGCTAAGACAGTTTAGCTGTTGAGTCAGCTAAAACGGCTTAGCTGTTGAGTGGCGTTGCTACAGAACGATCAAATGTCAGTAAAACTTATTTAATAAAGCAGCGACACAGTCCACTTAACCAACAGCAAGTTATAACATTGACTCATTAACATTGAACTCTCTTGCCGCTGCTCTAATTCCGTGTTCAGCTGCATAACCCGATTGCCTTAAATTTGAACTCTGCGTTGTAAGCATGTCTCCAGCAAAGAGCCATTTTGGGGGCGACATATTACCGTAATAACCATACACAAGGCGGATTTTAAGGCGCGCTGTGAGCTTTTAAGAAAATGGAAGGCTTTTCTGTGCGCCTTTTAGTGCTGAAAATACGGTAACAGGATTAAGATTAGGAGTCTGAAGAACTTCCTTTAGTAAGCATCAAAGTCCACACTCTCCACGGCACTTTTTAAAATCGCACTGTACTTGTTGCCTTCCAAACTAAAATCTGTAGCGACGCCACTCGAGTGAAGCACGACTCAACAGTCTATAGTCTGCTGCTCTCTGCTGTGCCTGCATCAGCGCGGACGTGTATGCACACACGTCTTTTGGCTTCAACCAATCAGTGCTGATGCAACGGATGTTACACATCAAAGAGCTTTGATCTACGACAACAGCTAAGTGAGCCTAGCCACGACAACGGCTAAGCTAGTTAGTTGAGACGACACGACGCTCGAGTTCGGACGGACACGCTCTCTTTCGCAATCTTTATGTTTCTCTTCTTTTGGCTTTTCTGTCCAAATATATATATTTTTCTACAAACAATAGCTGTCCTGTCCACGTCTTTTTTCGTCCCACCAGGGTTTAGCAAGTGCGGTTATAAAGATACCGAAAATCTCTTTAAATCCTTCACGAGATTGGACTTGTTTAAAAAGCGCCCAAAATTGTGAACGTGCCAGATTTAGCAGTGTACTCATGTTTAAGGCTACATGTACCGTATTATTTATTTATTTATTTACGTCATTATGTAAATGTCGCTGTCATTGTCTTTTAATATTAAGCAGTATTTTGTTAGGTTATAAAATCCTCTCCAGGGCTGGGCGCTGCAAATTAGCTTTTGCTGTAAGCGTATTGATGCACACATCAGACTGCTGTGCAGTTTATCGATGTTTTTGGATCTATCCTTATCAAATAAACCAATAAACCAAATACTCAACTACAGAGCACATCAACTAACCTTACTAGGGTAAGGTCTAAAATACAGTAATATCTACAGAACTTTGTAAATTCTGCTTGATTTTATTTTATTTTATTTTTTTAAAGAAAAACATTTTAAAAAAACACAATTCCTCCAAACATGTTTATGAATTCGACCCTTTGTGAAGATGCCAATCAAGTCTTCATACTGTATAGGCACTTGCCCATACTTGTAATCAGTGCAGTGCAAGGCAGGCACATAGACAATAAGCGTTCATACTTTCATTACAATGTTCAGTTAATTTTCGTGCATGAATGTGGCATGTGGAAGGATGTCAGAGTTCCCAGAGAAAACGGGGAGAATATGCAAACTGAGCCTGAGCTGAGATTCAATCCCATTTCATGCTCCCTGTGACCTGATAACATGATAAGTAAGCTGTCCACTGTAGTTACCGCTGTCCCTGAAAAGGTTAAAAAAATGTTGACTGTAATTTTATTGATATAAAACATCCCATGTGTAAAGAGATTCAATTGAAAACCTGGGATATGTTGTGTGGCTCCCTTTTAATATTCTTCAGTCCAGCTCATCAGTGTGTGTTTGTGTGTGTGCGTGAGATAGAAAAAGTTTGTGTAACCAGGACAGCTCTAGATAGGGGTGTTAAATTAGACCATGGTTAATAAGATGTGGGACCCAATGTGCTCTCTTTGGATTAGACGAAGACTTATCTGTCTGTCTTCCTCGTTGACCTGACACATACTCACACATCACAACTTGCACACACACATGCTATTTGTGCACACACGTACAGTGTACACCATGACAACAAAATGGTTCATCAGCCGAAAATAAACTGTATGCCAAAGCTTGATTAGCAAGAAAACAAAATTGCAACCCTACAAACAGATTTAAGCATACATTATGAAAAAGAGAAAGTAGAAAAACATAAGTATTTGCATGCACAAAAATGACTGTAATAAATTATCTATCTATCTATCTATCTATCTATCTAGCTAGCTAGCTATATATATATATATATATATATATATGAGCGCCTATGACTGAAATTAAGGATTCTATATATATATATATATATATATATATATATAGATACAGTATATATATATATATATATATATATATAGAGAGAGAGAGAGAGAGAGAGAGAGATACAGTAGATATATATATATATATATATATATATACAGAGAGAGAGAGAGAGAGAGAGAGAGATCGATATAAAAAAATATTCCTCGTCTCACCCCTCGGTTGGTGTCCATCCCCCATTCATCTTGGGTCCTCCACCAGAGGCCAGGAAGCTTGAGGGTTCTGCGCAGTATCCTTGCTGTTCCAGCACTGCGCTTTTCTGGACTGAGATGTCCGATGTTGTTCCCGGAATCTGTTGCAACCATTCATCCTGTTTGGGGGTCACTGCCCCGAGTGCTCCGACTACCACAGGCACTACTGTCACCTTTACTTTCCAGGCTCTCTCCAGCTCCTCTCTGAGCCCTTGGTATTTCTCTAGTTTCTTGTGTTCCTTCTTTCGGGTGTTTACATCGACTACAACGGCTTTCCTCTTGAGGACTTGCACACTGCAAGAATCAAAACAAGGGCACGGAAAATCCTCCTGGATCCCCCGCACTCTGCCCACCACCTTTTGCAGCTACTCCCCTCAGGCAGGCGCTACAGATCCATGCGCACCAAATCCAGCAGACACTTAAACAGCTTCTTCCCTCTAGCCATTAACTCCCTAAACAGTCAATGACGTAGTCACTCTTCTTGTACAACAAATACTGCTACTGGTCACTCTAAAATGGTTCAATGATTTTCTGCACCAACTGTACAACTGTCATAGTATTGTATTCTACCACTGATCACTTTAGCTCTGCTTGATACCTTGCACATTGTCTCACAGTTGTCACTGGGTGGTACCACCGCACTACCGTTCACTTACATTACGAAATATCCTTCCATACCTATTTGTCATGTCCTTGTTTATGATGATACTAATGCAGCGTGTTATACCGGAGACAAATTCCTTGTGTGTTTACATACTTGGCCAAGAAAGATGATTCTGATTCTGATTTATCTATGATCACGATATCCGGTTGGTTCGCTATTACCATCTTGTCAGTCTGTATCTGGAAGTCCCACAGGATCTTCGCTCAGTCATTCTCCACTACCTTTGGAGGTGTTTCCCATTTTGACCTCGGGGTTCCCAGTCCATACTCCACACAGATGGTTTGGTAGACGATGCCAGCCACCTGGTTATGGCGTTAAAAAAAGGGTGAAGTACCCTCTCCATGTCAAGGAATAGCGCCTGCCCTAAGTGGAGAAGTTCAAGTACCTTGGGGTCTTGTTCATGAATGAGGAGAAAAATAGAGCGAGAGACTGACAGGCAAATCGGTGCAGCGTCTGGCTGCACCGGTTGATCGTGGTCCAGAAGCTTTGCCGAAAGGCGAAGCTCTCAATTTACTGGTTCATCGATGTTTCTACCCTCACCAATGGTCACAAGCTGTGATGGATACAAGAGGTGGAAATGATTTTCCTCCTCAGGGTTTCTGAGTTCTCCCTTAGAGATAGGTTGACAAACTCGCTTCTGCGGGAGAGCTCAGAGTCAAGCCGCTGCTCTTCCCCAGGAGAGGAGTCAGATGAGGTGGATTGGGCTTCTAATTAAGATGCCTCCTGGATGCATCCCTGGTGAAATGTCCTGGACACATTCCACTGGGAGAAGGTCAAGCTGGCATGGCAACACATTGGGATCCCCCTGGATCCCTTCGGATACACAGATGGAAATGTAATGGTGAATGGTTCTCTCCATGATTCATAGCCTCCATCGACTGCAAGCGAGTATTAATCATCCATTTGTTTTTTTGTTACTTAATAAATTTGTGGGTGGCCCGGTGGTTGACTGCTTAGCGTGTCGGCGTCACAGTGCAGAGGTGCAGGGTTCAGTTCTCTCCGTGCCTTTAGTGGGTTTTCTCCGGGTACTCCGGTTTCCTCCCACATTCCCAAAACATTTTAAAGTTCTGTGAACTGCTTATAATAACAGCAACACTGCTTTGTTATGTGAGCATATTGAGGCACCGTATTACAGTTATCGGTGGCACTTGATGTGTACAGTACGCAACTGTACTGAGCATGTGGTTGGACAGGGATGACAACAAACAAGTACCGGGTGATTAATTGGTTAGAAATTCTGTTTCTATGTAGTACAGACACATACTGTATGATGACTGTTTGGGGGTTACGATGTTCTATTTTTGTAAGACCAGATCCATGGAGAAATTTATATCAGCTGTTAGGGGTTGGTGGGGGGGGGGGCATCACTCACATACACACATAAGGGAGGAAACATGCTACTGCAGTAAATAAAAAGGGTTGCCAGGAGAGAGCAAGAGCATGAGAGAGAAAGAAAGAGAGAGAGAGAGAGAGAGCAAAATAAGGACTGGACTCACACACGAGCTTAATAGAGAAAAAATAAACACGGATGGCTTGCAAAAACACTTCAGTTGTGTGTGTACATTCTGTCCAGAGTGCTTGATGTTGGATCGACGATAGATATCCACTTACCGGTATATGTTAAATATTCTTCCAACATTTAGGAAACTCACATACCTGACAGAACTTCTAATCATCTCATTATTGGTGTGGTATGGTATACTCGATTTTCCTCATCCTCACATCACACTCTGTATCATCTTTTCCGATTTGTATCCATCATTTCTCTCTGGCCGAGGGTGCTGCGCTCACTGGGTTTGCAGCATTGAGGTCATTTGCACTCACATCATTGCTCTACTATCCACGGTGTTACAGATACCCCCTAAAGGCGGCTTTCTTGCATAACAGCTTCCACATGGTGCAATGGCTCAGAAACGCAGACCTACTCTTGCGCAATGAACACACTATTGAACACCTGAATGCAGTGTTCAGGTTGGAATGAGCCAAAGAAAAGAGCGTTCACAGATATGACAGGTGGCTGTAGTCATTTGCTGTAAGATGGGAAGGATGAAAACGGTTTGGAATTGGAAACATATTAACGCCCCACCCCTTCCTCTCCTGCCTCTGCAGTATGTGGCATTTGGTTCCCTCTTCTTCATCCTCCTCTCCATCTCTACGTTCTGCCTGGAGACTCACGAAACCTTCTACACCATATACAACCTGACTGAGAACGTCACTGTCAGCAATATGACGCACGAGGAGGTACTTGATGTTTGAATGAGTTGATTACACTTAATTGAACGGTGTTTGTTTGTTTTTTCTTCTTCTTTCTGCCTACATTCTTGCTGCTGGAGGCTGTAAATTTCCCCAGTGTGGGACAAATAAAGGATATCTTATCTTATCTTATCTTATCTTATTAGTGTGAATGTGCCCCATTGTAAATTCATGGGGTCTGTCTTGCATTAATGACCAAAATACTAAAAACGATTGTCAATCGAGATTGGTTTGAACTTTCTACACAATAATTTTAGAGGAATACACAACACACATTCACAACCACAAGTCAGTGAAAACAAAATTCTTGGTTCCCTTTCTTAAAGCCTTTCATGCACTTTGTAAACTTGATAACATGATAAGCTGTCCACTGCAGTAACCGCTGTCCCAGAAAGGGTTAAAGATGGAAAAACCAACAATGGTCAGTCAAATAACATCACACTGACATAAGTAACACTTAATCAAAGCTTACTTAAAATTGACTTATTAAAACAAGTGCTTTCCAAATTACGGCCCGGGGGGTCATTTTTGGTCCACTATCCATTTTTCAGTGGCCTGCGACATGACCCAAAAAATAATAATAAAATAAAATCTAAAACTGACTTGACATGGTCCGCAAGATAAGTGAAAAAAGGTGAAGGTGGGCAGAGTGAGTAGGGAGTCTGTCAGAAAAATAGGTGCCATTATGAGTAATACATTTGTTTATATATCGTAGAACTTTTCTCTATATTCGAAGATACCAATAAACCATTTACGATTCAAAGAATAACACTGTTTATCTTCAAAACACTGTAGTGAATAAAGATAACTCCATTTCAGAGGCAATACTAGTTTCTTCCACATTGTGCTCTATGGCTGATTTATGATTTGCCTTAAAACCTTTAACAGAAAGCTGATGAAATTAACTAGACACTACAAACCATTTATAATTGCTTTCTTCACTGACTTTAGCATGTTTCAAAAAGTTGAAGAATGTAAAAGTGGCCCTTCCACCCTTCTATTCTTCTGTATGCGGCCCTCAAATAAAAAAGTTTGGGCACCCCTACTTTATGTGTGAATACAAAGTCAGGTTACTCAAATTACGTATTTGGCAGATTTCACTTGAACTTCATTTTAATAATTGAAAAAGAATGTGAAGCTTTTGCAAATTGCAAATATTAATTGAATTTTAAAAAAATGTGTATTGAATGTTTTTCACTGTCATTTTGTGTTAGTTTCACATGCCTATTGCTGTAGTGCAGTAAAATGTGAAGGCTTTGCTTTATTCAGTGTTATTTGTGTTGCTTCCACTCTACAGACAGTGTTTGAAGTGGTCACAGATGGATGGCTGACGTATGTTGAGGGTGTCTGCGTCATTTGGTTCACAATTGAGGTGCTACTGCGTGTTATCTTCTGCCCTGACAAAACAGAGTTTTTTCGCAGTGCCCTGAACATCATAGACATTGTGGCTATCGTGCCCTTTTACCTGGAGGTGGCACTTAGTGGCCTTTCCTCCAAAACAGCCAAAGACGTGCTCAGCTTCCTGCGTGTAGTTCGCTTTGTCCGAATCCTGCGCATATTCAAGCTCACCCGCCACTTTGTTGGTTTGCGGGTCCTGGGCCACACTCTGAGGGCAAGCACCAACGAGTTCCTGCTGCTCATCATTTTCCTGGCGCTTGGGGTCCTCATCTTTGCAACCATGATTTACTATGCTGAACGCGTAGGTGCTGACCCAGATGATCCAACCGCTGGTGCCCACACGGACTTTAAGAACATTCCCATTGGGTTTTGGTGGGCAGTGGTGACCATGACAACACTGGGATATGGAGACATGTTTCCCAAGACATGGTCAGGGATGTTGGTGGGCGCCCTCTGTGCCTTGGCCGGTGTTTTGACCATCGCCATGCCTGTCCCAGTCATTGTCAACAACTTTGGTATGTACTACTCCCTGGCCATGGCTAAGCAAAAACTCCCCAAGAAGAGGAACAAGCATATACCCCGTGCACCACAGCCAGGCAGTCCCAACTACTGCAAACCGGATGCCCTCGCCATGGCAACCGCCTCGCCGCACAGGCTGATGGGCAATGTTCTGGGGCCTGGCATGGTGAGATCTGGCAGCATGATGGGTGCCGGAGATTGTCCACTGGCACAAGAGGAGATCATTGAAATCAACAGGGCAGGTATGTGATCGACAGGAAAGTAAGTCTCTTGTATTTTTTACGGTGACTGTGAGAGTTGTTCATATATCATCCACATAGCCCATTACAATTTACAGCGCTGACCTCTGCCAAGGCTAAACAATCAGAATTTTAACCATCACCAACACAATTATTCACCTTCATAGCTAATAGATTTGAAACAATGTGTCAGTATTGCAACACCACAATAATAATACATAAACAGGCAAAGTGCATGCCAGAATGTTTTCCTTAGAAAGTTTTTTTTTTAAAACACGCACATCATCAAACAGAAGTCAGAAACACCCCTGTGAAGGTACTGTAGCTGTATCAATGTGGATTTACAACAAAGTGCAAACCACTGGTCACATTCATGAACAGGAAAGCCTTGTTAGACTCTGTCAGAATCCATTTTTTTTTCTAATGTTCATGTCCAACAATCTGTTTTTTAGACAAAGGAAATTTGTATCAGCATGATTGATGCAGAGACAACAAAGCATACCACATCAGTTGTCAAACATGGCAGAGGAGGTGTTTATGTACATGAAGTATGTCAAAAAAGGTTCCAGGACTCGTGTCACAAAAGATATATTGAAAACCCAAACTATAAACTACACGTATCAGCTTCAATGTGGACCAGCTGATCAACCAGCACATCTACAAAGAGATCCAGCGGTATCGCTTTTGTTCAGTGTGGGAGGAAAGATACTTGTGGCTGCGATGCGTACTCCTGGCCAAGTAGAACATTGCACTGGAGCAACCTCCCCATTCACCCAACCTGACACAGCACTGTGTTTTTTTTTGTTGTTTTTTTCCCAAGCTCAAGACAGTCATCAAGATTTTGAAAATGTGGATGACATCAAGATGGTAGTGACGACGCTAGAATGCCTCCTGGAGGTGCAACTGAAATGTCTGGGAAAGTGCTTTGGACTCCAGGGGGATGACCTCTCAGGGGAAAACATGTAGTTTTTAGTATGGGTCTGAAATGTATTTATCATGACACCAGTCCTGGAACTTTACTGTCATTTCATACAGTAGGTATTTATGGCTAACTGGCTCACTCGTGTTCATTGATGATACAGTATGACTGCCAGCAGAGGTGATGAGTTGTGAGCTGCGCTGGGCTTTACTCTCAGTTTCCATTCACCCAAATGCTGAGAGAGAGAGAGAGAGAGAGAGAGAGAGAGAGAGAGAGAGAGAGAGAGAGAGAGAGAGAGAGAGAGAGAGAGAGAGAGAGAGCCTAATTGCAAGAGTTTGCCTTCACATATTTATAGAGAGGGAAGACAATATTTCACAACGTAGATATAAAGAACTCTAAACTGATAATAATGACTCTAAAACAAATGTGAAAGTAATGTAATATCTGATGAGGGAGATACTTCACATATGTACGCCATTTGCAGCGATAAAAAGCTAATATGATGTCTCTGCATGGGTTTTCTCTGGGTACTCCGGTTTCCTCCCACATTCCAAAAAACATGCATGGCAGGCTGATTGAACGCTCAAAATTGTCCCTAGGTGTGAGTGTGAGCGCGGTTGGTTGTTCGTCTCTGTGTGCCCTGCGATTGGCTGGCAACCAGTTCAGGGTGTCCCCCGCCTACTGCCCGAAGACAGCTGGGATAGGCTCCGGCACCCACCCCCCCCCCCCCCCCCGGCCCTCATGATGATAAAGCGGATCAGAAAATGGATGGATGGATATTACAAACTGCCTCACAGTCAGGAGATCTGAATCCAAATCAATGCTTCAATTTGGTTTTTGACCCCTCATAAATTTATGCTGTATGCCTCCACTGCAATCACATCTTTGACTGGTTTTGTTGAATTTCAATGAATTTGAGGTTGAGGCTTGAAAAATCACAAAAACTGTTTACAGTTCCATTTCAAGCAGCCTGTTTTTTGAACTATGATTTTCATTTTAGTTCTGTCCTTCTGTTTATCTTGTCATTATGCCCTATCACCGTCCACAATGTTACCACCTTTATTCTTATCTCAGCTTTCCATTTACTGTTTTTGTGCTCTTAAATGTCCTTTTTTTTTCTCTTTTCCTACTTCATTTCCTTCAAACCTAGATTCCAAACAAAATGGTGATGCGGCAGCTAATGCAGCAGCACTGGCTAATGAAGACTGTCCCACCATTGACCAGGTTTTGGGGGATGAGCGGAGCCCAGCCATCGGGGGTCACGGTTCCACCACCAGCCGCGAACGTTACCCACACGATCGGGCCTGCTTCCTACTGAGTGCTGGGGAATTCCAGCGTACAACGGATGGCAATGTTCGAAAAGGTAGGAGCAGCAAGTGGCGTTCGGAAAAGCAGGAGGTTGAGAAAGAGATCTTTACGACGCAGGGCGCTAGTTCTTAATCAATAGGGCTCTATTTTTCCGAGACAGCGCATTCGCGACGGGTGAAAATGTGGCGGATCTTGATTTTCGAACTCTTTTGGCAAACCGTCCTCCGACGAACTGGCCGTGATGTCGCAGCATGGGGAGCGGTGTAGAGATTCACCTGGCAGACTGAGAATTCGGTGGTAGAAATTCAATCTAAACCTTCGGTTGTTTAGTCCACGTCTTTGCTGCTGCGGGGTAGACCGTAGGTTTAAGTCACTTGCAGACAGATAGCGAGTTCGTTTGTAAATATGTGAATAATGGGCTTCAAATTATGAATCATTGAAGAAATGCCTTCAAAAAGCATATATCGTATTGGCCCGAATATAAGAAGGCCCTGATTATAAGACGACCCCCTCTTTTTCAAGACTCAAGTTTGAAAAATGACTTTTTGAACACCAAATTACCGGTAATTTTTATACAAAAAATAATTACAGTACATCTGAAACAAATGATTATAACAATATATTTGAGAGAAAAAGCATGTTAATTTGCCTAATTTAAATCTTAATATCTGAACATTTAAATATGTAAACTAAAGTGCAATCACATTCGTAAATGAATGGCTTCTGGTTTTTGAAATGTAAATTACATCCTAACTTCTCCTCAGCTGCCGGTTAACCTGGCCGATCTTCGACCCACTTTTCTCCAGATTGTTGCTACGTTTCTCCATTTTCTGTTATCTCTTCGATTATTTTCTTCTCTTTTATTTCTTATCACTATTTTTTATTTTCCTTCTTCGTGCTACCGCTACTTTTATTTTTATTCTTCGTGACAGGGGTTCACTTTGGCCTGGGGAGTCAAGTTCAGCATTCGCTTCAATGATATCTGGCGCCATCTAGCGACGTGAATAGGTATAACGTCTAGACCCCGAATATAAGACGACTCTCGCTTGTCTTATTTCATTGCAAAAAACACCGTCTTATATTCGGGCCAATACGGTATTGTGTAAAGGCTGAATGCATTTTCTGACTAATTCAAACCGTTCCAACTTTAAACTGTGCAGCTTATCCCTACCGATGCCAAAAATTCAACATTTTCCCTTTTGAAATAACTGACGAAAAGTTCAAGAATCAGGATTTTTTTGCCGTTAATTTCTTACATTTTTTCAAACCGTTCCAAGTATCAACTGTTCAGCTTATCCCTCTAATTTTATAAATTTCAAAATTAAAGCCAAACATTAAAATTTTAAAATCAAAGTTCAATTTTTTTTTCAGAAACATGCACCGAAACCCATTGTATCTTTCATACAAAAAAAATCAGCCACCCTGTTAACTTTTTGAGGATTGTAAAATTGCTTTATAACAGTGATAAAAATCAAAACATTTCTCCTAAATACACACTCCCCACATCATATTTCCGACAAATTGCAAATTTTCATTGCAAGTCATACAACTGTAAAATTTTAGATGGTGATTGTAGAGATAATGATGATTGCTTGATTTTTCCATCTGTAGTCTTAAATATGACCACACTTATCTCCCACAGTCAATCATCTCATCCAAGTTCAGCCATTGGATGTCATAAGATAAGATAAGATGAGAAAAAAAACCTTTATTAGTCTCGCAATGGAGAAATTCCCAATTCACAGCAGCAAAGTTATGAAAGGAAGAAGTAGAACAACAAAATATAGGAGCTGCTGGAAAGGCAGCCACTCTCGCGGCGCCATTTTGAAGTCAAAATAACAAAAATAACACAACACAACACATAGGACACAGACAGTCGTGCAATCTTCACCACCTTTCTGCATACACTTTGTTGTCTGAAGCAGTTATAGATGAAAGAGGAGAGGATCAAAGTGTCCTTTCACCAGTGGATCAGAGACGACATGCTGAAAATGTGCACACGTCTGCTACAAGTTAAGTTTTGAAAGCAAACACGAAGCTGTAGCGTCCATTGACGAAAAGAGATGAGTTCACTTCTCCTGTCCCACGTAATCCGCTTCAAACTCCAAGCCGCGACTCCCAGTTCCAAATCCGCATCGGCGCTCCGCGCTAACGCTCCTTTCTTCTCATCGTCGGCTCCTCAAGCCTTACATCCATCCAGCCGCAGACCGTTCAACAGCACCGATCCCTCCGCTGAACAAAGCGGGGCTGTGAAAAATGCTGCCCATTACAGGCGCAAGACACAAGCGCCCCGGGACTGTCCAGCAACGACAGTCAAATGGCGCCGACATTCCTCCCAGGCAAAAACAGTGCTGGTATACCCATGCTGCCGAGAAGGCGCAACCACCGAGCACAGAGTCTCCTCCTTGATGAATGTCGTGGCCAAAAAATGCTGAAAAAAGTCCACATCAGGTCCACACGACGTAACAACAAACACAAAGTGACAAAACAAACACAAAAACAACAAAAAAAAAGCAAGGCTCATGAGAGCACTTGCTGACGGCTGCCTACTCGGTTTTTCATATTTATAACGTAAATTTCTGTATGCAAACCATAAACTGTAATCTTACATTACAACTTTTAATGATGAATGTTCATTACCCCCCTCCCCCTCCCTCCACAGGAGAACCAGAAAAAAAATTAGTTCATAATGTTGAAAAATAAATCCAAACCATCCTTTGGCTGGTTGATTTCAGATCTCTTTTTCTTAAAGGCATTAAATAAAATTGACAACAACCACATGACAACATTAACCCTTTCATCCACCAATAATGATAATCTGTGTTTTATTGTTTGTTCTTGTATACATTATGTGATCTTTGCTCCATGTACAGCCCTCCGTACGCAGTGGTGTTTGTTTTTAAGTACTCTATAAATAAAGTTGAGTAGAGTTGGAACCTGAGAACATGATAAGATGTCCACTGAAGTGACCGCTATCCCTGAAGCGGTTAAATGTAATACCAAAAAAAAAAAGTATTTGGCCCAAAACAAACAGAATCACTCTAATTCCATACATCCACTTTCCACTGCTGCCCCTCCTACACGCAAGCACATGCGCGCACACACACACACACATGCACACACACGCACACACACACACACACACACACTTATACAGGCAGCACATATTTATGATTCGATGAGTGCAGCACTGTTTAGAATGCAGGTTTGTTTATTAGTGAGACTGATCCTCCAGAATGGAATGCTGCTTTAAGGTAATGGGGTTTTTGGGAAGGTACTGCCGGGTCAGGGTTTTAACGTTCAAGATTGCATGTAGTTGTTGTGTTCCCGTTTAACTCTTTGGGTTGTGGCAAGTCACATGTTTGTACAAAGTATGTTGATTGTCTGTCGTGACGGTTACATGATCCATCTGTTCGTTTTAATTTTTTTTAAATTATTTTGTTCCTCTCTTGTGTTCTAAGTTGGTTCATATTTGTATCTGTCTGTTCCTTTTTCAGCTGTCTTCCTCTCATCCTGCTCCTGCTCCTCCTCAAACCCCGTCTCTTCTCACTCTGGTACCTACCGATAGGGGGCGACAAAAACACACTCAAGTGGTGGGATAGCTTGATCCAAGCAAAACTAAATCATACTAAAGTATACTAATGTTGCAACATAAGTTATTTATTGTGGACAATTTCTCTATTCAGCAACATAAACTTGATATAATCCTTGAGAGGGAGAATATTATTATTGTTATTTTTATTACTACGATTATTATTATACCAGGAAACAGTGAATCAAACGTGGGTGCCAGAGTGAAAGTGGCCAATTTGCACTGGTTGGCACATTATTCTGCCAGGCCATTGAGAGCTGGTGGTTGATTGGTTGGTCTTCTCTTCTCTGTCTCCTCTGGAACTGAGCCCAGAACAGTTTTTTACACCACAGCCCTGTGAGAGCACTGCGTATTTGACAAAGGACTGCAGTCCAAAATTGCATTATAGACTCTGACTGGATTTTACTTTGAACCATTTTGATTTATACCAAAATATAAACAACATTACATTGACTACCAATTGATGTCACATGGTGCTTTTGCTGCCCTCAAACACTGATTTCTGATCGCTTGGGTGATTCTGCAATCTGTAGTTGGCGTGTGAAATGAAGGACATATTTCCAGGGCTACGTTAATTCAAGAGTCAGTTGGATGCAAACCCGCACACAGAAGAAAGAAAAATACTGCGTCAAACATTAAAAAAGAAGAAGAAGAGTAATTAGCAACTACAGCAATTTGTGCTGGCTGGCATAGCAGAGGTTTGCTGTACGAATCAAACTGTCAGTTGTGATTTTAGATTTGGACTTTTTTTTTCCTCGTCCTTCATTTGTTGTTGAAAACATATCCGGGAAACTACACAGACATTCCTGGCATTATGTGTGGTTGCAGAAAAGGAAAACAAAAAAGGTATTTTTCTGTTGAACATCAATTTTGAAGTTATTATTTAAAAAAATAGGGTGATTTTTTTTTTATTGTGAAATGCAGGGTTTTAAAAAAAGCTCAAATTGCCCAATGTCATGTTAATTCACTACAAATTTCTCACACATCGGTCTTCTTGTGACTCTTGCGAATGTTTCTTCCGTGTGACTAAAGGTCAAATTCACTCAAGAATTGCATGTGACTTGTTTGCGATGTTAACCGGTAAAAATGGAGCCAACAGCGCTGCCAAGCACATTCTGTCTCAGTGCTCTGGTGTTATTTGCGCGCATTTACATGAGGAAATCTGCAAATATTTGGCAGAGAAATTGCCCACCCCTATGTAAATGAGCCTCATTGATAAATAGCATCTAATTCAGTAATACTAGTGCTAATAGCCACATGCAGTTTGAGTGAAGCAAATAATGCCTTGAGAAAGCAGATGTAAACTTGCAGCTGAAAATGAACGTCGGAAAAAATCTAAACAGTCGCCACCGTGTTTTGGATCTCATGGCCATTATAATGCCCTTCTGAAGCTCCAGCGTAATTTCGCATAACGAGGAAAATACTTGTGTCCATTAACTCCAAAATATTGAGACACTCATTTTGATATTTTCAGAGATTGATGTGGGCATGTTTAGAGATGTGTATGTGAAATTTGGTGACGATTGATAAGTTTTCATACCATCCCATTCACACCTCCTCGGTCAGGTCAGTACCAAGCTCCCGTTTTAAAAATGTCAACTTCCTCTTCCTAGCTGCCATTGTTCTGCCACAATGTTCCCGGCGCAATCTGTAGCTTATTTCAACTGAGGAAAAATCAGGGCCAAACTTGTAGCCGTGTTTGTACCGGTACGTCATGAGTGCAATATTCTTGGTGAATTGGACGTGATGACAGAAAAAACTGCGGGCGCGAATGAAGTGCAATTGAAGGTGCTATCAGCGGCCTCAGGTCATATATAATTACAGTATTTTACGCACCATACGGTGCACCCAAAAGCATTCAATATTATGAAAAGCCGACAGTGCGCCTTATAATCCGATGCACCTTATATATGGATCAATATTCTGAATTCTTGGACATACTATTTAAAATGTTGTGTAAAGCGGTTTGTTCCAGCTGCAGCAATTGTGAAAGCTGTGTATATAAATAAAGCTGTATTGTATTCCATTTAGTGTCGCTTCATCTAGTGGATGCTTATCGCAACCGCAGCCGCTATTGTAGCTTCTATTCTATACGCCTTATAATGCGGTGCACCCTATACAGTGATACTTCTACTTACGAAATTAAGTAGATGTAAATGTAAATGTAAAAAACAAAGAATAGAGTAAAGAATAAAAATGATGGTCATTTAACTTGTTTTTGCCCTCTTCAGTTCATGTTCTCTCTGAGAAGTGGTTTTTCCCTGGCTTTTTGTAAAGAACTGATCCAAAGATGTTTGCTTTTGTCGGCTTTTAACAATCCTTTAAAAATATCCAAGGCAAACATCAGCATAGTGAGCGATCGCCGTACTGATGAACGCTTTTTCTGGATGATTCACATTTACGTAAAAGAATCGGAACACTTCATGGCCTGGGGGGAGAATGACAAGGACGCTGCATAGGCACATCCATCTATCTACACACATAGACACATACGGTAGTGGTCCGTCTTAGCCAATGGGATGCCAGGATGATGCTCAGTAATAGCCAATGGCAGAGCAGCTATGAGTATGTTGCGTTCAGCAAACTCGGAGCTGCGACTAGCAGACCATACTGTATTTTTACCTTTCGTATCTTGGAATTTATTTCGTAAGAAGTGGCAATATTTTCCAGTTGAGGCGTTTCGTAACTTGTAAATTTCGTATGAAGAGGTATTAGTAAGTAGAGGTACCACTGTATATGAAAACAGCTTTAAAATAGGCCATTCGTTGAAGTGTGCCTTATACTCCGAAGTGTGTTACAGTGTGGAAAAATACGGCACTCTATGAAGCAAAATACCATTAAGCGCAACTGCTTTTATAGTATTGGCCCTTGAGGAGAACTCATCTTTGGCAAGCTCACATTGCAGAGGTAATATTTGAAGAAAGATCGTTGCACAAAACAAGGAAAACAAGGAAATGGATGTTGCATTAATCACACACTTGAGTTGGAGTTTTATGTCCTCCCTGAGTGCCACCATGTCTCCATAACATCTTATCTATCCCCATCCTCAGCATCCTCACTGTAGAAACATTATTGATTATCCTCATTGACAAAGGGATCAGATCTGAGCTGACTCCTGAGTATACTGAGCTGTCCGGTGATATTAGGCTACGTTAACAAATATGCTCCCAGCAACCAAGGCAGCCCTGTTTTGCCAGAACGTAGCTTTTGAGCTCCCTTGTTGTCTCTACAGATTCGAATGAAGTGCCTGCCTGGCTCAGCTCCAGCGTTGACGTCAGTGCAGGGGGGCCACATGTCTACTGCCGCTCAATAAATGTTTGCTAATATGCCCTGTTAAGTACTGTCAGGTTTAGTTGCACACACCAGGAAATGCAAGACTAGCGATTTTTTGTAATCGACACTAATGTGATGAGAGTCAAATGAGTTGATGACTCTATTGAAAATTTTCAGTACAGTAAAGCCATCCCCACTCTTTTTATGTTTTGCTTTTTTCGCTGCATGGACCAATTTGCCATGAAGACATATTCTGACAGACTTGCTTAGGAACATATAAAAACAAATGATTTAAAAAAAATAATCAGCTTGGCATCATGCTGAAGGTGTTGTAATTCTAGTTGTTGTAATTCATGGGACCCCTGTGCATGTTTCTCTGAAATGAACTGGTCTTATCTTATGAATTGGACGTATGTATAGCAGGTATAGGCAACTTAAGTGGTGAGGGGGCTACTTGGCAGACCATTTCCAAAACTATTTTAAATCTGGACAACATATGTGCATACATTCGAAATACACATATGGTTGTTGTCCTGTGAAAACCACAAATGTCCATTTTTGTCATTTTTTTTTAAAAAATGTGTGCATTAATGGGATGTCCGAAACACGGATACCCTATAATTTTCATATTCTGGATTTTTCCTTGTTTGTCTGGGATGTTTTGTTCCCAAATCCATCCATCCATCCATCCATCCATTTTCTAATCCTCTTATCCTCACGAGGGTCGCGGGTATGCTGGAGCCTATCCCAGCTGACTTCGGGGAGTAGGCGGGGTATGTCCTGAACTGGTTGCCAGCCAATCGCAGGGGACACATAACAACCACTCACACTCACAATCACACTTAGGGACAATTTAGAGTGTTCCATTAACCTGCCATGCATGTTTTTGGAATGTGGAAGGAAAACCCACACAGGCACGGGGAGAACATACAAACTCTACACAGGAATCAAACTGTTGCCAAATCTTTGTGGAAAAGATATATTGGGAGATATATCGAAGTTTTGTGACGATTCTTTTGAATTTGTAAAAGATATATTGTGAGACGGACATGCTAGCCACTGGTCCACTGTTGCATAAGTATACAGGAAGCAATATAGACCTAAAATTTAACCTTTGCAATGCTGCCGGACCGACATCTGTGTTTCGAATTCTGTCTGAGCTCAGTTCCAGATGACTAACCCATGCATATTTTGCCCGCCACAGTTGATGTTCCTAACATGAACCACTACTACAAGCACTTTTGGAAAGAGTCTCTTCTCCAGGAGAGATGCAGAGACAAAAGGAAAAGGACAAAATTATTAATGAATTTTCACAAACATTTGAAGATTTGAGGATTTGTATTCAACGATTGTATCGTCCCTTGGACACAGCTGTGCCACACAAATGTATGTGTTCAAGGGATATTGTGGCAACTGATTTTTGTAACCCATGCTTCTGTTTTGTCCTGTCTCTGTCCGTCCATCTGTTTGTCCCTCTGTCTATCTGTCTGTCTTTTCCAACTTCCTCCTTTGGTCTCAACTATTTCATTTCGTTTGGGCTGGTTTTGTTTTGAACTTCACAAAATGCTTGTTCGTCAACAAAATGGCCTATATTTGCTGGTTCTAATGTGTGCTGCCGTCATGTATGCATAAATGTATTTAACATCTGTTCACTTTCAAATTTGCATCACAATCCCATCACACACATGGTTCACATTACTACTTTTTCATGAAAAACATGAATGCGCATTGTGGTCGACATCTTTTTTTTTTTTTTTCCATCCTTGGATTTGTGCATCCCATGGTCATGTAGCCACAGGTTATGAGAAATCTCGCAGCCTAAATAACATCTCTGGGATGACGGGCGCACCGCTGCGTCTCACCCCTATCACCAACTCCACCTTTGAGCATTTCGAGCCACCCGGCCTCAGGCGATGCCACTCCCCCATCCCCTCCATCTTGTAGTACAGTATAGCTACCGAGGAAATATCACAACACACAAAACGACAGTACATTTCGAGCTAAGTGGCGGGGTAAAACAACAAAAGACACACATGGAAAGCTGTACCTTCAAAACACGTTAGCCATCTCAACTACTCAGTTTTACAGACTCAATATGAATACAGATCATTTTAAGAAATATTAAGGTCCTAAAATGACCCACACCCCTTTTGAATATACTGAAATAGGTAGGTAGATTGGCAGGTGTATTTTCTTAAATACTCAAACATACCTGCGTGACTAACAAGGACAGAGACAAGGTTAGTTTAGCTTGATACTGCGTAATAGCTCAGCTAGCTTCCCTGTGCTACTTCCTCCCTCTGTCGGTTGCACCTGCACTTGTCCCAATGTCTCAATCGTTGGAGATTTAGTCTAACTCTTGAACAGTCCCTTGTATGGTATACACACGGCCGGAAGGATTTGCATTCATTAGATACCGCACAATAGAGCAGTGGCATCGTGTAGAGGTAGCTAGCATATTGTACGGAAAACAGCTATGTCTTCCAACATACAGTTTGTACAGTATGTGGAGAAGCACTTTGGGTTCACTTGGAGTTTCTTCAGTGCAAATCCAAACCGAACAAAGTGCATTGTGTTCGCAGGCTTATCGTCAATTTTGCACCCGAGCGAGAGTATCTCACAAATGAAACGTGGATATACCGCTGTACAGTGACTACTCTAACTTATACCCAACTTTCATTTTGTAGTATTGGCCCTGGAGCAGATAGGTTAAATTGTTACCCCCCCCCCCCCCCAAAAAAAAAGAAGGATATACTAACTTTTGTGAGCTATAGGAATACCCTTAGACACAAAACAAACCCCATAGTACATGCACGCAGATAAAAAGAAACACACTCACACACAAACATCTAGCATGTGTTTGTATCTAATAACAGAAACAATACTATGATATGTATCTACAAGTAGAAAAAAAGTTGTAGGTAAAAAGCATTTCACAAAATGAAGCTGTGGCACTTCTGCACCTTCTACGCGATATTAAATGAAAGTTATTCTGAGATGCACGCGGCACCGTTTTTGTTCTCGCTTTGTCCAAGCAAGACGGGGAAAGAGAGTCAGAATAATTGCATTGTGTACCCACACTGTAAAATAGAAAATAAATCTCTTGATGAGCTTTCTCCTGCTTCCAATTTAGGCCCCACGCTGATGCGCACTAAACATGAGTCGTAGTCTCGTTGCAGGAGAAATGGCGAAAAATATCCGAAGAAATGTTTCATTAACTGTGGATAAACCCTGAACGTGGGAACCCGCTGTGGTTGGTTTGGAAATATTAGGAAGAAATAATGTATTCTACTTTGATTTTTATCCTCCTCAGTAGTCAGAGTGTTTCCAGATTCATTTCGACACTCTTTAGACCTCTTAAAGGTGTTCCAATAAACCTAAAGGAAAAATGCAAATTATTTGTGGTCTTTATTTGTCCACCAAGGATACGTTTTACGTCCTAAAGCGAACAGCTAGTTCTCGTCACACATATTTAAATGTGAAGCCAATCATCGTAGCCTCCCTGTTTTCCATTTGCTGTTATTAATGTGCCAATGCTGTTTTTTAAAATTTCATACGGAAAGGTTAATCTGTCAATGTGGGATGATACACCTTCTCACATTCTCACATTGGGATTGTAATGTTTGCCTGGATTGATGTCAAACACAAATCTACAAATGGTAATGCAGCTTCCTTTTTTTTAGCCAGTCAAAAGCCTTACATTTTGGCAATCGCTGTCACTGAAAAAGATGGGATGCCCGGGGAGCAAAGTTGCTGCGTCACCCCCATGTTCTCCCCGCGCGCTCTCACCTGACATTGATATGTGAGTCAGCACATTTCGAGATGGAGCCTCTTGTGAGAATTATCGGAGCAAATGGAAGAATAGTAAGGAAAAACATGTTTTCGGGGGGTTGGCTTCTCCATTAATAGCCTTTTAAAAAGAGCGGTGAGTTGTGGGGGGGGGGGGGGGGGGCTGCATGAACAAAACAATACAGGAGCAATTATTCAACATTTGGCTCCACATGCCGTGACAAGCGTAGTAACTCTGCTGCTCAGCCTAGATACGAGAATTTCATCTCATTGCCCATCACCACCAACAGCGATACAACGTTGCGCTGACTCCAGTGTGATTTGGCTGGAAATGGCAATATTTTGAGTTTACACCCTTTTTTTGGCTTCTCTTTCTTTCCCTGTTGTAACCATCATGAACTCCCACCCTCACCCCCCCCCCCCCCCCCACCATCTCCCTCCTCTTCTGGCCATCCATCTCTTGTCTCGGCTGTGGCAATTCAGTAGGAGGCACCGTAAACGGCTATTGGAGCGACAGCCCTTGGTAGAGGAGCAAACGGACATAAGCAACAAGCCACATGGGAGGAACTTGTGGGAAAAAAAAAGAGACAGCATTCAACGTCCAAATATGCAAAGGAGATAAAGGAGACTGTGCTGTGGGATCTGTGAAGTTGTGTTCTGACGCAACGAGTGTGCACATGGATGGGTGCGTGGGTGCGTGCGTGGGTGTGTGTTCACATGTGCATGTGCATCTACCTCTGCACAGATGCGCAAATGTCAACTTTTATGAGAAGAGGAAGGAATACTGAGCAAAGTTTGTATTTATTCTTTGCCTAATGAAGCATCTTTTTGTCCTTGTCTTTTTATGTGACCCCCCCCCCAACTTTCCTCAAAATGAGAGGCCTGTTTCTCTGATCCCTCATAATAACGCAGTGAACTAGAAATGATTTATTTCATATTGATTAATGTATATGGCCTCTGGTTAGACCATTATGTTGTTTTCAGCTTTCCTTTCATGATGAATTGACGAAGAACGTCCAGCCAACAATTTTACTCCCCGTATGAGGCTGACGAGTAGTTAAAGCTAATAAATCCAAACACATTTGTCAGAAATATATCGTTACAATAACTTATGTGACAAAACTGATCCTCGTAAAAAGTATTTTTTTTCTGTTATATTGTTTTTATACTTTTACACCTGGTGTTGTTTAGAAGCTTGCCTGACAGGAAAAATTTACTTTTTTTTTTTTTTTACAGGAAAATGAGTGATATTTGATCAAATGTGCTTATTTTCATTCTGGGCAAGATGGAGTGGAGGGGGAAAGGAGATCAATATTGGTCTTAAGTGCTTAAAGTCGAGCCAGACATTAGAAGAGCTTTCTTGCCCATGATTGATTTGCCCCTGATTGTGCACCAATAAGACAAATGTAGAGAGCAAAGTGTTTCTGAACTTTTTAGTGTCAGCCTTGCATTTTCTGTCAGCATAACTTATCGTACAAAATAGGTCCCCGGCTCTCGTTGTTGCTTAGCAGCTTCAGATTGATTCCTCATTTTGCGGCAAATAATAGCAAAGTGGGACTTTTTTACTGAAAATTGTGGCGCATTCTTTAAAGTGGATAGCCGATGTACTGTACATGCCAAGGTTTTGTACCGGCACAAATGCTGACCTGCATAACGATGTCAGTGCGACTGGGCCACGATTCAGTCAATTTAAGGCAGCTTTAACGTGGACTGATTGAAATGGGAGTTGGTCCTGCAGGGTTTGGGGTTCATTGTGCAACATGGGTATGTTAGGCAAAAGCTTCCATTTTCCCAGAGGGATCTACGATTTAGATGCATTCATTCGTTGATGTATTTCTTTATTTTCTTTTGGGGGTTCCTGACAAATATGTAGCTCACTGTACGTGGCATGGACACTGTGCACAGACATATACACACACACACACACATGCACACACACGCACACACACACACACACACACACATCGAGACCTGTTTCCCCAGTTTCTCACCTCAACCTCCTTTCGCCACTTCTTGATAAAGTGTGCCACTTACGTCACGGTTATGTAGATAATATGTAAAATGTGTATTGTAGTTAACTGCATGGATTTCCATTGCAAGCAATAAGGACTCTGGTATGAAAATAATGTGAGGGTGTGTGGTAAGATTTTAGTCTTGAGCTGATCAGATATCAACTGCACGTGTGTGTGCGTGCGTGTGTGTGTGTCTGTGTGTGTGTGTGTGTGTGTGTGCGCCCGCGTGTGTGTGTGATTGAGTGTGTGTGTGTTTTGGCACATGCATATGCACTAACAAAAGCATGACAAAAAAAATCTCTTTGAATGCAAAAAGAGGCAGGACATGCTGACATTATGCATGCCAAAATGCTATGATGCTACTGGTCCGTCAAGACCAAGCTAGGTACTGTAACGGGGCTGGGCAAGGGTGGGAAAGTTTATTTTTGCAGGATGGGGAGGGATTACATTTCTTATGTCTTGTATAGCAACTTTCCTATTGATCTTGAGAGACTTGTGCTAAGAGAAACGTTCACATGTTTAGCTGATAATTTCCCTCCCCCCTTTACTTCTATGCTTCTTTTAATGATCAAAAGCGATGCTGATAGCCACGTGCTGATCAGATTTATGCAAAGACATGCAGTAAATGTGCACGAATGCTAAGATATTAAAAACATCTTAATAATAATTACAATCCAGCTTCTTCCATGAATGTTAGAATGTCTGCTCTTCTGCTTGAAGACAATTCTCCCATCTGAGAGACTGTTTTTTGTTTGCCTGTTTTCTACATGATGTAGCAAATGCTTCTGTCAACACTTTAAACTTTTTGTTCAGGGGAGGTAAACATCTACAAGGTGGCATTTTAGTGGCGAGGATCAGAAAACTGCCTCTCACTTGGCTACAGGAACATTTTGAGTTATTTTACTGCCTCATATATATATATATATTTTTTTTTTTTTAAATTACCAGAAGAGTCATAAAAAAATGTCATTTTTAAAGTGAGATAGAAATGCAGTACACTCAAGGTTGTTGTGGTTTATTTAAAGTAGTATCCCGCAGAAAACTGAGCAACAAATAGTAAGAGGGTTTTTTTTTAATTTATTGACTTCAAGTGGAATTTTCAAACTAAAAGTCCATAAATGTCATACAATTTGGAGACCAACCATAATGTTTAGGAAAAATATGCCTTTTTTTTGGCTAATTGCTGTTCTTTTGAGATGCCAGCACAGATGGCTTCCAGGAATGGAAAAGAGGAGAAGGAGGATGGGTGCCATTAGTTAGCTGTAATTAGCTTTCCTACAACCACCGTTGCCACAAGCCATGACAGTTTGCTTTGCTACGCTTCACATTTTGTAAGCATTCCAACTGCTGATGTGAAGCCAGTGACAGATTAAAATAGCAAAAAGACGCATGAGAGCTTTGAAGAGTGAGATATTATTTAGCAACGGGAAAATGTACAAGTCAGAGAAGTAAACATGAAGCATTATAATCATAAACATTATCTTAATTCTGTCTCTGTTGTAACTGTTGTAACTCCATTCAAGTAGCTTTATTTATTGTACCTTATGGGATGAAAAAAAAATTATTTATCCTGTACTGTGAACCCCGGTATAGTATTTACAAATGCTATCTTTTATTTTTTGTTTATTTGTTTTCACCTATCTTTTCATATTTGCTAAAGACTCCCCTATTCACTCTATAGTGTTTCCGCCAGGGCAATAAGTATTATTTTGGTGCTATCTGGTGGTATCTTGTGGCAAAGTATGTTTATGTGATTTGAAGAGTTTCATTTTGACCAGAGGGTGGCCAAGTCCGATCCTTGAGAGCTCTTATCCAGCCTATTTTATGACCTTGTCAAACAACACGACTTTTTTGTTGTTTGCGCTGTTAGACTACAAGGTAAATATTGTTCTGTGTCTTGGACCGGGCGAGATGTTGTTACACGACAAGTCCGTCGCCAACCAGATCCTGCCCATTTATTGTGAGCGTCCGTCAATATTCAGTCCATCGGCGCTGGTCTGTCGAGGATGCGGGACAAGCAGCTGGCAAAGTCGACTGAGGCATTATGTGCATGTGTGGGTTTTTTTCTATGTTAAGAACAGGCAAAAAAAGAAGAAAAAGTTTAAAAAAGAGAATGGGACTGTCTATTCTCCAAAAAGAACTTGAGGTCATGAATTTATTTGATGACACCACGTTTGTTAATCAGCTACTAGCTTTGCAGTTAGCATAAGCCGAAATGCGATTTATATTGTCCAATATTTCCCCTTTTGTTCAAAGCCAAATAAACAACCGATTGAAGGACGACGTAGAACGTGTCGCACTATGCGGCAAGACGAACAAAAATTCTGGCATGCCAGACTTTCGTCGTCATCGTTGTCATGTAGCGTCCCACGACCAATCATTAGAGTATGTCACATTACACAAGCTACAACGCGTCAAAACAACTCAAAATCAGCGACACGTCTGTCAACTCAAAATCAGGTTACGTTTGTGTAGTCTGACATCGGCAATACACGTCTCCCTTCAAATGATGAGCTCATCAGCAAGCTCGGAGAAGGCTGATAACGATCCTGATACAGTATTTGAATCGAGTGGGTTGGAAGAGGGAGACATCTAAAACAGGCTGGTAGAGCCTCTCTCGGACTGGACATGGGCATCCTTAATTTATGGGAATATGTAGTGATTCAACGTCATCTTGTGGCATCTACACACAATTACAAACCCTTTTCATGGGGTGTCAATTGCTCTTGGATTTTTGCTATTCGGTCCCTATCCTACGCCAATAACTGTGTATCCAATTCTTTAGAGTCTTTAGAGTTTAGACAAACCAACCCATGAGACCAACCCCATCGAGAACAAAATGACATGCGAATATAAATTGCTGATGTGGGTGGCTATACACATTCCATTCCAAATCGAGTTGAAATTTTCAATCAACCGTCCAGATCAACTGATATCATTATCAAGTTCAAACCATATCCTAGATTTTGCGCTCACAAAAGCCTCCCCCAAGTAGATTCCTTCCTTTTGGTGGACATTTGGTAGACCTGACAAACTAGTCCATAAACATCCTCACCAGCTGTTTTGTAATTTAGTATTCATTGAAGGATCAATCCTAAATCAAAATAACCACCATACTTGGAATAATTATTCTTGAATTGTTTTATTGCATTACAATATCTGAGAAACGTGTTAAACCTTTATCAATTAAACCTAAATAATCTACGTCAGGCAAAAGAAATTATTTTATACTAATAAGGGTGCGTCATGTGTGAAGTTTTTAGGTTATAAATTATTTTGGTGTTGCTATATTGTGTTTTTATGTTTGTTTATTTGCTTTTTTCAATAAATTCCTTGACAAAACACAGACACATGCACGTTGTAAGTGTTTCCTCCCTTTTTTTTTAAATCAATATACAACTCAGGTATCTCCTTGGACCCTCTTATTGTTATTGTTATTGTTATTGTTATTGTTATGTGCTATAAAGAAAAAACAGCGAATGTGAAAATTTGATTTAAAAGGGTTTTGTTTTCCTCTTGTTTTGTGTGTCAGTGAACGCCACATCCCTCTTTGTAAACCTTGTAGTTGGTCTGACTGTGTTTCTCCTTCTCCTCAACACTTCTTTCATTAATTTACAGTGGATATAAAAATTCCAAAAACAAAAACCAAGATAAATCATTTTAAAAAGAAATCCACCATTACTTTGAACGGTAACCTGTATTCATTTGGACCAAAAAAAAAAAAACATTTTTGAGATGCAGTTTGAATTATCAGTCAATATTAGCGCAAAACCTTGAGAGTCTGAAATTGTCAGGAAAGGACTACGGTACTTGAAAATCTGAAATGTGTTTGGGGCTTAGTTCTACTTAACTTCCATTTTGTAATTCACATTTTCCTCTTGAGGGTCTCGGGCATGCTGGAGACTATCCCAGCTGTCTTCGGGCAGTAGGCGAGGTACACCCTGAACTGGTTGCCAGCCAATCGTAGGTCCAATTTAACATCAGTTTGAATATGATTGGGTAATTCTGGACACACCTTTTTTCTTTTATTTTCAAATGAGTTGTGCAGGTCATTGGTCACGTTCATGGTGGTGGTTGTCTGAAATGATTGATTTTCCCCTCGTTTTTTTTTTTTTTTTTTTAAACAACAAAAACCTAGCGTTTGAACAGTGGTGTGCAGATTTTTTAGATCCACTGTAATTCTCCTTTGGTGAGATTTTACAACCCCCAAATATAATCCATTTTCTTCACAATGAAGCATCTGGCAGCAACAAATGAAGTAAAATTTTACCGCGTTCGTACCATTTGAGAGAGGAGCAACACAGAGGAAAGATCAGAGACCTTGAATGGGAACCAAGTTTTGTTTTGATGGGGTGTTTGATGAGATGTGTTCTGTCGACTGAGCAGCATGACAAGAAGCCGATGAAGGCTGTCAAAATGAGTGGTCACGATGAGGAGGAAAGGAAGGCGGAAGCAAAGTCACCGTTCCAAGTAAGCCAACTATGATTGTATTCCTCAATCTTGTGTCTGTGTATTAGCTTATTGCTGATGTATGTTGTGCTTGTAATGTTTTAAAAAATGTTAGAGTGGGTTTTCGTTTCTAAAGCGTGCAACTTAAATCTTTTGAAAATGGTGGTGTTAGTGGCTATCTGTTGCCCTTGATATGCTACCAAGCTAGTTTTCCCCAACTCCGCTTACGTTTACATTCACGCGGCCCCCACCCCTCCATCGGCTTGTGCTGCTAAACGATTCAACTACTTTGTAGGACGTTGGGTCTTGCCGGCTTAGCACTTGTAAAAGCTCCCGAGGAGGCGTAGTTTTGAACCCCAAATCCCTGGATTATAGTGCTCGCGATTATTTGCTGTGGTTGTTATATTTACCATTTTTCTGTGTCCTAGTTGAAGAATTTCCGTCAAACGATCCAAAACTGTAAGCTAATGCGGCTAACCCAGGCGCTGTTAAGTCCAAAGACAATGAATAATGTAACGCAATCGTTGATAAGGGAATCCACTTATTTCAAGGCGGTCCGATGGAAATGGAATCTAAACAACAAAAATCCAAACAATAATAACTACTATCAATTAAGAAGAACTTTTTACAACAATAAAACAAAAGTTGTGCGCCAAAAGGCGAACTTTAACGGATTACAGTACAGTAGTACCCTACTTACGAAATTAATTGGTTCTGGATAAAAATGTCTTAACTAGAACATTTTGTAAGTAGAGATGCGTTTTCCATGTAAATGCCCAAATCCATTCCAAGCCCCCCCCAAAATTGAGACATCAATGTTTTATCAAGCATAAAAATTGACGAATTGGCGAATGACGAGGATGCTGCATAAGCACATATCAATTTGTCTACACAAATAGACACAGACGGTAGAAGGCCTTCTTAGCCAATGAGATGCCAGGATAATGCTCAGTAATAGCCAATGGCAGAGCAGCTATGAGTAGGTTGCATTCAGGAACATCGGAGCTGCGAGTAGCAGCCATACGGTATTTTTACCTTTCGTATCTTGAAATTTTTTTTGTAGCAAGCGGCAATATTTTCCTCTTGAGGAGTTTTGTCACTTGAAAATTTCGGGTGAAGAGACGTTCGTATGTAGAGGTACCACTATAGTGTTAAAACGTATTAGCATTATACTTTGAACAATGGACAAAGTAATTGTGTAACTTAGCCTAACGTAAAAATGAAAAATACATTGATTAAAAAAAACACACACATGAGAATGTCGGAGGTTCTGGACTAATCTTATCCCGACTTAAATTTTGCCACTACTTTGTTGTTAGAACCCATTGACATAGCAATCGGTGATGGCCCACTCAATACACCTCTTGCATAACAGTAAAGATAAAAGTACATCACGCTACATATAGACATAAACTGCTCCATAGAAACTACTGTATGTGAATTGCACAACTTACATGTGTTGCCCTTCAAACTCTACAAGTGTGTAACTGATTCTAACTGCTCATTAAACGCATGACACTAGTGTTATTCTACAATTGTAATCACGGTAAAGATGTAAGATAATAAGATATCCTTTATTTGTCCCGCAATGGGGAAATTACAATCAGAATTCAGAAAGGAAAAACGCTGGGTAGGGAGAGGGAAAAAAAAACCACGCTCGAACTATCCTCTTCCGAGGATAATTTAAGTCCAGGATAAAAAAGACCCTAGCACATGAATAAGCATTAGACAGTTACAACAAGTCACAAGACATAACATGTATAAGGGGGGGATGAATGGGAAGGGGGGGAGGGGGGGTAGGGTAGGGTAACCGCGACGCCGCTGACGATGACCAGCCGCACGGTCACCGTTGCGCTCCGCATCATCGAACCACGTCACGGGGGAAAAAGAATCGGAGCGATGAAGACGGTGATAACAAGGATGTGTATGCGCGTGTGGTTGTCCAGTTGTGTATGTGTATGCGTGTACAAGTCATAGCTGCTTCGTCGAGGTCTGCTCATCATGAAGACAGTCCCGGCTTATCAGTCCATGGCCGAGAAGGAGGGGGGTGGTGGTGGGGGGCCCTAGACTCCATGCGTATTTCCATCCAGGGGAAAGGCCAGATAGCGTTGTTTGTTTTGGAGAGACGGCCGCCAGCAATTCCAGACAGCCTTGAGTCCTTGGTCTGTATCTCTCACTGGCGCCGATCAGCCAATCCTCAATTCCTTTTCGAAGCGGAAATTCCAACGTCTCCATGGTATTATCGATCGCGCGGAGTCGCTCCAAACCGCAACAATATTGCGGTTGAGCTCAGTCACCGCTTGAGTCTGAGTGTTGGACATTCGCGCCAAGCCATCCAGAGTGACCGGCAGCTTCTTCACTTCCAATAGAGCTGCTCCCGTCGGTTGAATTTTGCGATAGAACAGCAAGCTGCCAACACCAAACAGCAGCATACCTGTTATCAAAAGGCCAATAATGTAGATGTCTTCCACATCCTCCACGGACAGTACTGTCAGGCACACCGGTCTCCACTTTCTCCATGGATCCAGGGCGTATCCGGCAGCAAGTGTCCCCGGAGGGCAAGCAGGCTCCCCACTGCCCGCTCTTTCCGTCGAAAATTTTTTGTCAATTACATCGAGAGACCAGCCAACTAATTCCATGGTTAGTTCTTCAGATGAAAACACGGTAGGAGGCTAGGGAAAAAAGTTGGACAAAAGACAGCACAAGAAGACTAAGTGGCGAGCAGGGAAAAAAAAAAAGTGGGGGGGCAGGGAGCAGAGCAGAAGCGTCCGCCTTCGTCGAGAGCCAAGCAGAAAGCAGAAGATGTGCAATTGTTCTTAAAATTTCACAACTACATTCTGTGCATATCTTTACATCATCTATTTTTCCAACCTGGCGCTGCAGTTCCCTCTGGTGTATTGCAACAATGTAATAAGGCATTTCAAGATATAAGACTGAAAAATTGTTTTGCTGCAATTTCCACATGATGAAATCAGTGGGGGGAAAAATCGGATTGGTTCCACTAACATCTGTATTTTTTTTTGTCCTCTCCAAATGTTTAACTTTCAGTTTTATTCTGTCTTTTTCTTAGTGCTGCGTTTCTAAACATTGTCTGCCAGAGAAGTAATTCATAAGAGTGGGATAAGCAGCAAGTGGAAGATGCAGAAATGGTGGCAGATTGGCACACGGACTTTCCTCCACGTGACTTCAGTATGCATTGAACGAATTGAATTTGACTTCCTGTTCCTATTTATTTGCCCGAGAGTCAAGGCAGTTGCTTTTCGACCAACTTTACCAAGGCCTTGGACGATGTAAACAAGAGTTGCCGTCTATTGGGCGATGCCGAATTCAAATCAGTATGTCCACTTTAGCATTCAGAGTACTATGCAAGGCCAAAGTGATGGTGGCAGGCCCGGGCTTCTCTGTTTAGCCTTTCAGGAGGATCTCGACTCACATATCAGAAACATCAGCCACAGCTGGAACATAATCCTGTGATTTGACATCGTTGCAGCTCTTCAGATGACAACCAGGGACTTGAAATGTATCACATTTTATGGATTCTTTTCATACTATACACGAAGATACCTTGCGATCAAATTAACCCAAAGACATGTACCGTAAATGAATAAGAGAATACAAAAAAGATAGACATCTGCTAAAGAAAATGAAATGGGTGTTGTCTCGCTTAGCTACCCTCTGTCTCCCTCTTTTTCTCTTGTGTCTCAGCTTTGCTACTGCGCCTTTTTAGCTGACCTGCATGGCATGAGCGAAATAGAATACAATATTGAAAAAAAATACACCAAGACATGGAATGGTCTCAAATTTAAAAAAAGGCAAAAATGTATTTGTACTCGGTGGCGATATAAAGGGACACCATCGTCGTCAAAGCTACCATATTTTCTGCACTAAAGGGCACTTCGGAGTATAAGGCACACCCTCAATGAATGTTTTCGTATGTATGGCACACCACATTACAAGGCATATAGAAGCTACAATAGTGGCTGCGGTTGCATTATGCATCCACTAGATGGCACTACGCTAAAAGGATTGCAATACAATACAGATTTATTTATATCGAGCTTTCACAATCTCTGCAGCTGCAACAAAGCATTTTACAGAACATTTAAAATACTACATGCAAGAAATCAGAATATTGGTCCATATGTAGCTCCCTCAGGATGAAGCATGAAGCACGACACAAAGTCCATAAAAATACAGGGGGGTTCTCTTTGGCAACACATGAGAACTAGTCACAAACATGGACATGAAAGATAAATAAGATAAGATAAGATAAGATAAGAAAACCTTTATTAGTCTCGCAATGGAGAAATTCCCAATTCACAGCAGCAGTTATGAAAGGAAGAAGTAGAACAACAAAATATAAATGGCATTACAAAACAAAGGGCGGCCCGGTGATCCAGTGGTTAGCGCGTTGACCTCACAGTGCAGAGGTCGTGGGTTCGATCCCGGCTCCGACCTCCCTGTGTGGAGTTTGCATGTTCTCCCCGGGCCTGCGTGGGTTTTCTCCGGGTGCTCCGGTTTCCTCCCACATTCCAAAGACATGCATGGCAGGCTGATTGAACCCTCTAAATTGTCTCTAGGTGTGAGTGTGAGCGCGGATGGTTGTTCGTCTCTGTGTGCCCTGCGATTGGCTGGCAACCAGTTCAGGGTGTCCCCCGCCTACTGCCCGAAGACAGCTGGGATCGGCTCCAGCACCCCCCGCGACCCTAGTGAGGATAAAAGCGGTTCGGAAAATGAATGAATGAATGAATTACAAAACAATAAATGAAAGGCAAAAGTTATGAGGACAACTGATTCAACAAAAAGGCAGGGTTTTTTTGTGGGCTCACGTCCACAAAAAAGGCAAAATATCCTTAGAAGTCTTGCTTGTCTCCTTCCTTCGTTTAGTCAGTAGTTAACTCTGCTTTTTATATTATCTTCGTTTCATTATGGCTGCGCAGAGCTCACAAAGTAGTTGTCTGTTGGAGTGTGTGTTGGCGAATGCACATGTCGATCAGTGTCGGGCAGAACCCTTTTAGGTTACAATTGCTTCCTGCTAATAATCACCACTAGATGGCATAGGAACACCAACAGCGAAAAAACTATTTGGCCATATCAAGAGACTGTACCATATATATATTTATAAGGCGCATCGGATTATAAAGCGCACTGTCAGCTTTTGAGAAAATTGAATGTTTTTAGGTGCGCCTTACAGTGCGGAAAATACGGTACTTTATGTTTGAAGGAAGACCCAGATCATCAGTGCAACACAACGTCCCTGGTAATAAATTCCTGACAATATGTGATGGAAGAAAAAAAAAAAGCTCCACACCTCAGGGGAAATGTGTTGAGAAACTAAAGCCAATAAAGTAACGTCCATCATTCAAGCCGGGGGTTTCAAGAACTATTCTGATGACACAGTGACAATGGAATATTTCTTTAACATGGTATACAAGCATGGATATTTTTGCATGACCTCTGCAAGCCATTCTGAGTAGCCCTATGCATAATAGTACAGAAACCAATGAATGAATGGCAAGTTACTTTTGCAAATAAGATAGAAATTCTATTTTTGCTACCGTTTAAAAAAATATATAACAATCTATGTGCAACTGTGTTTTTTTTTTCTTGTCTAAGTAAGCGAGTTTGGCTATCAGCCGACTTCGGTCTCTCCTTTTGCTAAAATTATCATCACGACATACAGTATGTCATGGTAACTTCCATACCTTGTATGCTGTACAGCCGCATATTTGGAAATGTATTTCCACAGCGTTTTGTTTTTTGTGATTGTTTTGTTGATTCCGCTTGAACTTTTGGCAAGATTATTTATGCAAAACAATTCAAAGGTTCCCGCGAAAAGAGACAAGCGATTGGATGACATTGAATCATTTGCAGGATTATTCTCATTCGGTCATATGGGATAGTATTGTTGATTGAAATCTAATCAAAATGTGAGATTGTGTCTAACAGTATTGATCATTTCTCCCCCCAGGTACCTTATATGTGATTTTCAACTGTCGCGATTTATGCATCAAATCAGCTATTTGTTTAACGACTTGTTTTCAAAAGTGCTTTGTTCAAATATTCCCAGCTGACTGTGGTCAAAGTGGCAGTCTACATCCTGAATTTTCAGTCAATTCCAAGAAATATAGAGACAGACAACCGTTCACATTCAAATGTGTGTTGACATATTCAATGCAGATTTTCCTCCCTCTGCCGGAGAGGTCTTGTGATGACTTCATAGTCAATATCCAATCAACACACACACACACACTCACACACTTTTGTGAACATTCCAGTATGCCAACATTTTCCTTAATTTATCAGAGAATAATGCAAAAAAACAACAACAACATAACAAAAATTCTGCAGGAAGTGACTATATATGAGGGTGTATAATTTGGTGCTCATTGTTTGGCCTTGGCGGAGGTCTGTGTTCCAATTGACTGTTGTCGTTTGTTGTCGCTGTTCACAATAATACAAGAGATCATAATTCAGGAAGATATTGGACAAAAGGTTCGACAGTGTAACAGAACCCGTGTATGTTTAAGATGATTGATTATTGTTTGTTTTTCTTGACTTGAATTAATTATGGGGAAATTGTGTATAGTGTAACCCAAAAGGCAAGAAAAAAATAAAATTATATTGCAATGTACAGTAGTTTATCGACAGTATTCCAATGATAAATAAAGTACAGTCCTACGTTGTTTTGCCCAACATCTTTTTACATTCTCACGCTAATGTTTTGCATAATAAAACTCTCTCTTCCACTGTAGCTTTGTTCTTTCAAACTCTTTTTGTGATGTGGTAGATGGTATCATTTTGTCTTCCTAATCTTTGAAAATTCTAATGCCGTAGAAATAGATGAGTTTGTCAGCTATACTGACACCAGGATAAGGAAACATGAGAGGGAATGCAAGATGAGGGTCTTTCCTCCATCAATGACTTTTCTGTGTTTCTGCTGAAATGTCAAATCCCGGAGTGTGACAAACTTAGCTACAGTAAATCAAAAGAATTGATATCAAATATTTCATATCGAGTGAATCAATATGAGATATATGTAAATGGAATGTTTATTATTTCTCTTATATTTCTGAAACATGTATAGAACAAAACTGTATTAGTTACTTTGTGAACGAATCTTTATAAAAAATCAGTTTGATACATCTGGAAATTGACTATGAATGCCTATTTACCCTTTGTAGATAAAACATAAGGGCAAACAAACAGAATAAAGTAAAACCCTCCGTGGGGTGCTAAGAACAAAGCATATTACCTTTAAAAAGAAAATTGGGGGTGGTGGGGGGGGGGGGGGATTAAAGCTTCTTGCAATATTTTCCATTTGTGCCTTGTGCTTTTATTTCACTTTACACTGGACCACCAGCACGTCTCTCCTAAAACACCCTCTAGTGGGCATGCTCTTTTCTCCTCCAGTTTTAGGCCTCACAATATGAATTGGTGGATATAGCTATTAAAAAAAGAAAAGAAAGAAAGAAATGAAAAACTGAATAAAATCCTAGCTAGCTAGCTAACTAGGTAGATAGACTTTGAGTGCTCATGAAACCAACTCATCCTACCCTCAAAGAAATCGCTAATTTATTTTATGTATTGTAAGATATTTCAAACATGACCGAGGGGTTAAAACCTTGACACAGTCATGTTGCCTAAATTATTCATAAGGGTCATTTTCTTTATTTTGGAAATACATTTTTCGAACGTGTTTAGTGTCAACCATGCTCGATTCATCAATGCAATGTGGCTATATTTCATCCATCCATTTTTTATTGTGGGTGTCCTGGAATCTATCCCAGCTGCCTTTGGACTGATCACAGGGCAGTTGCTGGCTGCATACAGTACATACAAACATAGTCATACAACCATTCACACACAAAGTACACCTGTAGTTTTGATATGAAGAGACCAGTCCGTTTATGAGCTTGAAAGTAGTTTTTACTCAGCAGCACCAAGAATGTGTTACAGGCTTCCTCGTGTTGCCAATCAACCCTAGAGCTCCCGCGACACATTGTGGACGGGTGGTATAACAGCGGGTTAGAATGGCTATGTAATTGGGACATTACCAAAAGAATAAACAGATCTACAACACCTAAGGACAATTTAGAGTCTTCCATTTTTGGAAAGCTAAGTACCAGGAGAAAACCCCCAAAAGCATGGGGAGAACATGGAAACTCCATCTAGGAACGCCAAAGCCTGGATTTAAATCCATGACCTCTGAACTGTGAGGCGGAATTACATAAAAAATAAAGTTAGCTGAGATGGGCCACAACACATTTGTAGTAGTTCCATATGTCAGGTTTAGAATTGAAAACCCCCCTGAAATTTACATTTTCTAACAAGCAAATGCCAAAGATTCAGTGGAATGGGCCATGCAGTATTACACACCATATGTGTATTAAATGTGTCCTGTTTATCAGTTACAGTACAACATTGCTCGAACAAAACTTCATCAGGGTTACAAAAGCACACAGCTGTTATGAAGCGCAAGTTCTTCAAAGATTGCTAAATAATTCACTTACTGCATCATGGCAGACAGCCGCAAAGTCAAAGTCTACTGGAGGTCATTACTGTTTAACGAGTAATGTACTCAACTTTTTGTTGTATAACTTTGTGATAAGTTTGTTTGCGAGCAAGGTTTATTGCTTTTCTCCTATGCAGCTCATGGGCCTAACACGTACGCACTCCATGGTCTGCCGTCACCTCTTCATCGGACGCTATATCGATGAAGAACACAAAATCAGCACAATACATTTATTGAATGTTTTGTTTTTTTATGTTTTTATTTATTTTTACAAAAATATCTGCCATTTCTTCCAAATGTTCAAATATACAACATAGCAAAGGCACTTTGAATTAAAATGTGGGAATGAAACCAAGCACAAAACCTCATTCATATCACGCGACCACTCACAATGACTCAAATCCCAACATACTGTATAACAGAATTTAGGATTTTCAACTATTCACACCGCTGTAACAATATCAGCAAATAAAGGTTCAGTGTCCAGCTGAAGCTGTTCGATCATTTCAAATGGATCGTTCCGGATTTAATTTCTCGATGTGTTTTTCAAAGTTCCGAGCGCTTCTCTCACTTTTTACGACTAACCCACTGGATGTTCTACCTCTAGGACATGCGAAAAGACAACACAAATTGGCAAATTGTGCATCCTGAGCAACCGACGTGCCAGGTCATCAGAATGAAAGAAAAAAAGTTGGCCATCTTCTCTTTTGATTCCCTCAGCCCCTGGTGCATCAATGTCCTGTCCTTTCAAGGGTACTTTTGTGGTCAAGCATAGTATAAAATATTATATTTTGTGTCTTTTCTTGGCTGAATCACTTGGCCGTTCGAAAAGCTGTGAGATCCAGTGGCTCCTTCGCGGGAACACACCAATCGTCTGCTTCCAAATTCAGCTTGTAATGACGCAGGGCAGTTTTGTTAAAAACGGGCAACCTCTCAACCGAGTCTGTCGACAATGCCTGGAGAGACAAAAAAAAATAAAAATAAAAAAAGCACTGCAATGAAGGAATTAAAATAAACACGTATAGGAGAAGTAACTGCTTCACATATTGACACCAAATCAAGACAAACTCGCAGAAAATGTTTTCTCTCCAATAAAGGCATGGACATAAAAACTAGATTCTGTTGATAACCTGTTGATAACCTGATAACATGGTGTAGTAACCGCTGTCCCCGAAACGCTAAAATTGGAATGGATGACTTAACCGTGACCGACAGTCTCGATTTGTTTATATTCTAAACTATTATCGGGGCATCCACTATGCAAAGTTCCGAAAGCGATTTTTCAATCGCCTAAAACATAGTAGAAGTTTTAATAATGACCACTTGATGGAAAAGACGCAAGGATGTGAAAGGCAAACTTATGTTGTAGCAAGCGACCAATCACTTTTCCTAAATTATTCCCAAAATAGGCTTATACAACATTCTAAATTCATGGTTGAGAGTGCTCTGGCTTACAGGTGTCAAAGTCAAGGCCCGGGGGCCAGATCTGGCCTGCCACATCTTTTTTTTTTATGTAGCCTGTGAAAGCAAATCAAGTATGTCAACTTTCATGATGCTTTCTAAAGTCTGAAACAAAATTGTCATATCTATTCCATAACAACAATATCTGAACAAGCCATTATTGACTTCTGATTTCAAAACAAGTTATCCATCAATATGTTGTTCACTGCGCATGTAATATGTGGAGGTGGTTAAACATTTATATGGTTTCAGAAAATTCAGTCATGACGGCCCTCCGAGGGGAAACCGTAACGACAATGTGGCCCACGACAAAAATGAGTTTGGCACCCCTGCTCTAGCTTGTACTCCAAACAGGATCCCTACAATAAAAACGTTGGATGTTTTTGCCACTATTGTGTGTCTTTTCCAATCATAGGATACCCATTGAACAAATATAGAAGAAAAAGAGAAGCCTAGCTTTATTCACCGTAATGTTACAAAGTTCGCGGGGGCTAACTGGAAAACATTTCACGACCAAAACGGCGAATTCAATCGAATCAGAGAATAATAATTCTACACCATAGTGTGATCTTGTTTGTTTTTTTTGTATGTTACCTTCAAGTGTATAACTGCATCAGTGCCATAACCCTCCATGGAATAAAGCTGGAGGTCTCCTTGAAAGTAGCGAGCATAGAGACGAGAAATGGGCAGCCCATAGCCAAAACCAGCCTATAAATACACATAATACACATATGTTAGCATCTTTTCTTACAATGAGTTGTGGGTTTTTTTTGTGTGTGTTGAAAATGCTCACCAGAGGGGCTCTATGTTTCTCCCCTATCTCTGGTCTGGGAGCCGTGGAATACATGTAGCTGAATAGACGCTCGGTCTTCCTAAAAGGAACTCCACCACCTCGATCACTCATCTGTAGGGAGAAAGAGATTAGAGGGATTTGGTCTAAAGTTTTCGAGTTGAACAGCAACAATGGCTACGTACATAAATATACTGCCACTTCACTTATTATGCAAACGGTTTGTAATACCAAGGAGGCTAATCCCATCTAAATATGGAAATTGGGGGTAGGAGGTTTAAATGGATTTGGATTTTTTTTTTTTTTTTTTTTTTGAGGATTTATGCAACCACATTCAGCGGTCAGTGGGTGAAAGAGGAAACACAAAAGTTTGATTCCTAGCTCCTTTCTCCCTGACACGTTCACATTGTCTCGGTCTGAAGTGTGAATATTTCCCCAAAATGTTAATGGCGTCAAGGCTGTTGATCATGAAAAATTTAAGCACGACTAATACAGAACACTTTTAAAAATATTTAGACTGAATCCAGAACACATTTTAAATTGTTTGAGTAGCACTATGAAAAACGATACCCAGCTACCGTATACAGTACAGTGGTACCTCTACTTACGGACGTTTCTTCATACAAAATTTTCAAGTTACAAAATGCCTCAACAGGAAAATATTGCCTCTTGTTATGAAAGAAATTTCAAGATACGAAAGGTAAAAATACAGGAGTGAAGCTCGCATCTCCGAGTTTCCTGAACGCAACATACTCATAGCTGCTCTGCCATTGGCTATTACCGAGCATCATCCTGGCATCCCATTGGCTCAGAGGGACTGCTACTGTCTATGTTTATAGATAGATAGATGTGTGTCGATGCAGTGTCCTCTTCATTCGCCCCTCGAGCCATGAGGAGTTCCGATAGTTTTTACGGAAATGTGAATCACACAGAAAAAGTGTTCACCAGTCGGGCGATCACTCACTATGCTGATGTTTGCCTTGGATATTTTCGAAGGATTGTTAAAAGCCAAGAAAAGCAAACATCCTTGGATCAGTTCTATACAAAGCGCCAGACAAAAACCACTTCTGAGAGACAACATCGACTCGAGGGCAAAAACCAATAAGGACGCAGTTAAAAGTTAAATGACCATCATTTTTTTATTCTTTACTCTATTCTTTGTTTTTTACATTGTGCACAACTCTCATTTATTGTGCAATAATCTAATTGTGACATGTATTTGTTACATATTTTGATGCATTTTTATGCTTTACAAAACATTTATGTCTGAATTTTGGGGGCACTTGGAACGGGTGAGGGAATTTACATGGAAAATGCGTCTCTATGTACAAAATTTTCTAGTTAAGAACTTTCTTCCAGAACCAATTCATTTCATGAGTAGAGGTACCACCGTACTGTAAATGCACCCTCATCACTAGCATTCTCTTCATCCATTTCTATCCTGTACATCTATCATATTCCTCAATGGATTCCACATACATTCACAAATTTAAATCTACACAAGACATTTTCTCGGTTCACGGCATTGGTAAAATGCTGGTCACCTTTATTGACAAGTCCTCTCCACCGACTGAAACCAGGACCTCGATGGGCGGGAGGATCCTGCTGGCCTCGTGGTTCTCAATGGTTGCCCTCATGGCATTCTGCAGCGAGAACACACATTCGTTCGTTTGCTCAGTCTTTGGTACAATAATTTTTTAAAATTCAATTATGGGCTCTCATTCGCTCAGTCTGCAACTGAAGTGTCCCTTTTCCCCTTACAGACAAAAGAAATTGCTAATAATTGTTAGAGACATGTTCGCCTGCTTCCTGACTACAGTCAAGGTGTCCTTGTGGCAGTCAAGACACCATACAGAGCTTCAACACTCTTTCAAGAGTCAGGACTAATTGTGAGAGTCTTCTGGATGTTGTCTGTACAGTATTTGGGGTTCCATCTCCTTTATTTTCAACTTCTAACGAATGTTAACGGAAGTCATTGCCGCTTTGATCGTCATTACCTTAAAGAGCTCAAAGAGCATGTGGTACAGGTGAGATGGGATGTAAGAGATCTGGATGGGCTGCCTGATACAGTTGGCTAAGGGGAAGAACAGGAAGTCAAGAATTTAGATTCACATAAAGCAACCAGCCAAAAGGGATGTCTGTGTTTCTCACCATTCATCTGTCTCAACTCCAGCTCAGGTGCACCCAGATAATATTGTTCACACATCAACTTCGCGCTCTCATAAGCATCTAGGGAGAAAAAAGTCAATTTAGAGTTGCGGTACGAGATACGTAAACTGTTAGAAGCTGACAGCGGGCAGACAAGGACTGACCTCGGACAACCTCAGGCACATCGCACATAGAGTCGATGCAACCAATGGTGTCAGGGTGAGTGGGGTTTGTGCTTCCACTGAAGACAAGCGCTGTAGACAGAAAAGGAATAATAATTAGTTTCATCGGTTATCGGTAGACCTCATCTCATGAATGTTTGGTTAGAAATGATGTGGCCATAGGATACTACGTACAGTTCCGAGTGTGTATATACTTTATTTTCCGCACCATAAGGTGCACCTAAAAGCATTCGATTTTCTCAAAAAGTGAGCCCACGAGGTTTGTGTGCCTATTTGTTGAATCAATTGTCTTCATAACTTTTGTTTTGTAATGCCATTTGGTATTTATGTGTTTCATGTCTGTGTTTGCGACCAGTTCTCATTGTTACAGGCAGTGGTTGTGAAGGCTCTATGTAAATAAAGCTGTACTGTATTGCGTTGTATTGTATTCTCTTTAGCAGAGCACCATCTAGTGGATGCATAGCGCAACCGCAGCCAGTATTGTAGCTTCTATTCTGTGCGCCTTATAATGCAGTGCACCCTATATATGAAAACCGTTTTAGGTCAATAGGCCATTCATTGAAGGTGGGCCTTATAATACGAAGCGCCTTATAGTGCAGAAAATACGGTACTTGGTGTCGAGTGTCGGTATTTTCACAGTGTGTGTGAGGCCGCCACTCACTGTGTTGGTTGATGAGCATGCGGATAGAAATTCGGCTGGTGTAGAAGCGGTCCAGGAAGTACTGCATGTTGTGATCAGTGACAGCGTCCTGCCGACCGTAGGCCTCCTTGTACTCAATGACTCCCTGAGCCATGGTGGGGACCACCTCATTGTGCCTGTTCCTGATTGCTTCCAATACTTCTACAAACCTAAGATGAGAGCATGAAAAACAGCACCGGGTATCCTGTAAACTTCTGCACTAAGCTGCTCTGTTATTTCATTCTCAAATAACGCTGTCCTTACGTCTCGAGAGTTTTCTGGTCATCCGGGCTCTTGTCCAGAAAATCCAAAATCTCAATGAGGCTTTGGATATACCTAAAGGAGAGTACAAGCGTACTGTAGGTCTGACAAACAATCACTTAAGACACCCATATCCTCCTTGTTGCGTCAGTGTACAGTACATTTCGGTACATTTCATCCGGCGAGTTGAATAACATAAACAGACTGGTGCAGAATGAAGCTGAGAGGAAAATATCCCCACCACGCGTCATCACACGTGGTGAGCCTCTGTTGACACTCCAAGAAAATAATAGCAACATGAAACTACGCCCATATCAAATCCCCACATGTCACTTTTTCTGCATATGGGAATGACGTTATTCTGAACGTGATGTTCCCTTCAGCTCCAACAACGTAAAAACACGAAGAGGACAAACAAGACGGAGAAAGGCGGGGAAGGGTGTAGGGAACTGGGACAAAGTTCATCCACTTTAGCCGCTTCCCCACCCCTCTGCTCTGTGGAGGAATCTCTTGGACTGTTATTTATAGCAGCTGTATTTAGTATACAGTACCATGATGAGATATGAGGCATTCTCAACAGAAGCGTGTTACACAAATTAGGGACAACTGATTTGCTTGTATACTAATAGATGAGTTTACCTACCCGTCAAGTGTGAAATTACGCTACCATTTCAACTTTTTGTGATCTGCCTGATTTAAAAAAAGAATTAAATTATCAAGCCATTCAGACGTGTTGTAATTACAGTTCATCTGTAGACATAAAAGTATATATAAAAACATAGTGACCGGACCGGATCGGCCCACGAATAGCAAAACTCCATGTACTGTATAAGTGTGTATCAGTGACACCCTTTCAAATGCATTGGAATATATTTTTTAAACCAAAAAATTATTTAAAACCAAAATCGCTGACAAACATTAAATACGCATTTTCCACAGAAAAATAGGGGGGAAATAGAGAAGGGGGTGGGGGAGGGGGAGCAACACCCTAATAAATAAATGCTTTTTGAAAAATTGTGAAAAATATTGAATAAACGTGTTTGGTTTTTTAAATCTGCGAATCAGCAGGTGAGTCCACTGTACTTGTTTTTAACAATGTGTCCGGTGCATTAGCCACATGCATGGATCTGGACAGTAATTGACAACAGCATTTGGCAACTTGCACTCTCCACAAGTGAAAATACAGACAAATTAATGGCCCCTTTTTTTCTCCATACTGACTCGGTGTTACGATAAATGCTGAAATAGTCATCGTCAAAATCAAGCAGTTACTCACCAACTCTGGACCAGTTGCACAGAGGGTGTGGCCAGCAGTTGGTCCGGCAACAAGTTGATTTCCTTCATGATGTTCGACAAACGCACGGGAAGCTCTTGGCGAAGGAAGATGAATGATGTGCGCTCGCACGCATTGGTTGACCCTGGAGAGGAAAAGAAGTTAGATCCAAACATTTAACATTTCATACAAACAATAGCTTTGTGGTCATAGTTGTACACTGGAAAATTCAGTACCCTTGATTTTTTTAAAGGGTTGAGGTGTTCCTGTAAGCCAGTCCCAATGACAATGACATGAAAATTAATTTATATACACACATATATATATATATATAGAGAGAGAGAGAGAGAGAGACTCATTACAAGAGTTTGCCTATTTTTCTGCTGTCATCATCATAGCAGATCGGTCAAGATCAGTCATGCTGCCCTAACCCAATAATTCTTTTATTTCTGTCCAGGTGCTGTCAGGCTTACAAAAACAAATAGCAGAGGGCATTCCATTCAGCCTTTCACATTATGTCATGGTTAACTGTACAAGATTAAGTATGATGATGGTTTTTGAATTAGTAAAGATATAGGTTGCCTTGAAAATGTATTTTTACACACACACGCACACACACATCGTTTGATTACATATAAGGCTCGTATCACCTTGAAAATGCATTTTTACGCACACACACATCGTTTGATTACATATAAGGCTCGTATCACGTGGAAATTGCATCGCAAATGAAAACAAAACCAACCGTAAGCAAACGCCGAGCAACGGCGTTTCATTCGTTATAGAGACTAAAATGTGACGTAAAGTCCACTTACCGAAATCCAAGAATTGCTTCATGGAAAGCGGAGATGGGGAAAATTTGGAGAAATGATCCACATGTTTCGGAACGTTGGCCATAGCTGCCGCCTTCACCATGGATCGAACAAACCGTATTCTACTCGTCATCCTAAATCAATAATAAATACGGGTTGCTCCAATTAATTCAATTCGGCGATGTAGACGTAACTCACAAAAGATAATCTTTCGTTTCCATTCTGTAGCAGCACTCGTGAACTGCACATTTATTACACAGTTTCGTGCCTCTCGGCCAATGAGAAGATGAGGTGGGCGGAAGCCAGCCAGTCACATTCCAAGTCCTGAAAAGAGTTGCACCGTCGAGGGAGCGTAAACAAGACAGTCAGTCTCCTGGATGACTGACCTGGTCACGACGACAATTACATAATGTTCTCTTTCGCTCGCCGATAAACAACCGGGATGGAAAATTGCGGCACTCTGTTGTCATAATATTAACACTGACAATATTCACGCTAGCGAGAACGACTGTCGATCAACTTCATAGTCGTAACATGTTTTTAAAGAATGGATTGAAAACAAAAACACGTGACGTAACGACAGTGAGACCGGAGAAATCTGTAGACCATTGGGTAGTGACGTCATGTTGATTTCGTCAAATCAGACTGTAGTACCAATGATAGCAGCTGTACGATAAGATTTTGTTTTATCTTGATTAAACGAAATAATATTATGCACTATTTGTCGTAATTGTGTGCACTACACTATAATGTTATGGAAGTGACATTTTCACAATCTCAACTCAAATGTATTTATAGAGCACTTTCAAACAGCCACCGCTGCACACAAAGTGCAATGGACAAATAGAACATACAAGTGTACACAGGTAGCAATACTTGGGTATTACTTATTTCTACGGTAGCATATTACTGCCACACCAGATAAACGACACTTGAGCATGTTGTTATAGCGTGATAAATTTCATGTTTTAACCTGGAGGATTAACCTCGGCCTCACAGTGCAGAGGTGCAGGGTTCGATTCCGGCACGCATATACAAACAACAAACACACACTCACAATCACACCTAGGTACAATTTGGAGTGTTTCATTAACCAGCCCGGAATCGAACCCGTGACCTCTACACTGTGAGGTCAATGTGCTAACCAGTCGTCCACTGTGGCACCTAGAGGGAGAACATGACAAAACTAAATGTAATCAAGAGCAAATCCACAAAAACTCCAATCAATGACAAGAAGAGCTGCATAGTTAGGTAATTAGTAACTTTGATCTGTAACACACACAAAAAAAAACATTTTATTTTTTTCTGGTGTGGTAGAAATATGCATAAATTGCGGCTGATGAGTTGTGCAATATCTGTAATGTTTTGTTCATAGTTTCGATAAAATCTGATTTTGATTTTCAAAGAATGACCACTTAACCCTTTCATGCACCCTGTTACCTGATAACATGATAGGCTGTCCACTGTAGTGACCGCTGTTCCTTAAAAAGTTAAAGAAGCTGTTGTTTTCTTCACTTCCTACTATGTAATGTCTGACCCCCTCCCCAGCCGAAGTTCAACAGAGAAGTCGTCACAGCAAATCTTGCAACAGACTACTTGACCGTCCTTGCCTTGAAATTTTTGAACAGCATTTGCTTTGCTATTTCTATCTTTTAATGCTCTTGATTCGCTGCGTATCCTTGTTGCTCATCTCACCCCACTGACGCAAGGCTGAATCAGAGCAGCATTGTCATCCGGAATTACGTCACGTTTGGTGCAGCTGTCTAGCTGTCCGGTATTTGAAGTCAGTGGAGATTTCTGGGACAGAACTGTATGTACATTCAAGAAGTGTTGTAAGTACAAAATCTCACTTATTCGTGGTTTTTGGGATTGGGAAACTGAGATTAAGGGTACCGGTAATTGGACTACAGTCCAAATAGTGATACATTGTTAAACTAGCAAGTACTGGGTATTGCTTCGTGACCATAGTAAGGTCAAGCAACACGATTTTGCTAATTTGATGTTAAAGTACTGATCAATGAAACAGCATTGTGCCCTTCAGGTAGTTGAGGGCAGTTTCGTGGACCGGTACCAGGCAGCGGGCCACTTTGGACCAGCCTGATGCAGGCTGCACAACTGAAAGAATAACCCTTTCAAGGACAGCGGTTACGACAGTGGACAGCTTGTCATGTTATCAGGCTGCAGGGTGCATGAAAGGGTTAAAAAAAACTTACAGGACTTTCTGTTCATTTTTTTTATCCAAATAGATTTTAAAGTGACTAGATTCTCTCTGTCCTCTATATGACGGACACATCATATCTCATTGATATTAAACGACCACAAGCTAGCAAAAATGTGTAAAAATAAACAACAACCCAGATGTGTTTGGAAAGTTGCTTTGCAACAGCGAAAAAGCCCAGCAATAAAGACAACACAAGGGCCTATGACCAAGAAAAGGACAATAGCAGGACACCTACTTGAAATATGGATTCACTGCAACATGGGGGCATCGGCAGACCTCTTTTAGTGGGGCACGTGCCCTAGCATTCATAGGCTGTGCCCCAAAATCAGGCACAGACTGGCCATAGGACCAGCCGATACGGCCGGAGTGGGAAGAGATTAAAAAAAAATAAAGGCTGCAGTTAGTATGTCGCAGCCACTGACGGTGATTCCCCACATTCAATCATTGGCATATTGCTTGCTACAGATGCTCCCTTGCCCTGCCCTCCTCCCCTGATACCCATTTTAGCCTCGTTATGTGTTAAGTGGTGCTGGCAGGTGCACACGCGTGTATATGCACACACGCACGCCACAATGAACAACAGCCGAACACAGACCCACAAATCCTTCCCCCCCCCCATTTCCTCTTCCAAATTAATTTCCTCGCAGTTGACTTGGGACCAGTCCGCTCTCCCGGTCGATCGCGATCGACGTATTGAGCACCCCTGCCTTAAAATCAGAGGTAATGCACTGACGAGTTTAGCGGCTTTGTGTAGCCGCCGGACGGTTTCAGATGCTGCAGAGTGAGGACAACGAGCCGTTGATTCGGAGAGGTGGGTAAATGAATGAGAGTGACTCTCTTTTCTGAATGAATGAGCACTGGTGACAAGTTTTACATGCCGCTCGCAAAATCACTATCACACTACAGTAATCCCTCGTTTATCGCGGTTAATGGGGACCAAAACCACCCGCGATAAACGAAAATCCGCGAAGTAGCGACCAATTAGCATATATACAATTTGCAGTGGTGGGCAAACTACGGCCCGCGGGCCGGATCCGGCCCGTTGGTCTTTTTAATCCGGCCCGCCGAAGATTGGTGCATAATTAAGGTTTGATTGCATTAATTTCGTTTGGACTTGTAATGACAGGTATTTCAATACCAGGTGGCGCAGTTACTTCAAGTTGCAGAGCACAGGGAGGGAGGGGAAAACGAAGAAAGAGGGAGAGAGTAATGACCATGAAAGGGAAAGTGATATGTACTGTATCTGATTAAACGAAGCGGGTATATGTTATATATATTATATATAAAAAAGAATCGCCCCACGTAGGCCTTTGCGCTTGAGCAGAGCGCACTAACACACACACACACACACACACACACACACACACACACGCACACACACACACACACGCAGGCCAGCGATCCCGCAGCGTGCAGTAGACGTGTTTATGATTAGTCAATTAAGACAATTAAGGATGAAAGAGACCTGATTTTGTCCTTATAAGCCTCCTCTATCTCTCTCTCTTTCTTTCTCTCAGCAACACACATACACTCACTGGCTCGCCCATGTGTGCACGCGCACACACTCACACTCACACTCACACACACACACACACACACTTTCGCTTGAGCAGAGTGCGCAAACACTAGCACGCATAGTAAACAACACTTAGACACTGATTTTTGCAGATTTCAAATTATTTTTTATGAATGTTTGAAAAAATCCGCGATGCACCGAAGCCGCGATAAACGAACCGCGAAATAGCGAGGGATCACTGTATTTCATCCATGGTGCAGATGAAATTGTAAATATAGTTCAATATGTCTGCCGTATATTTGTCTTGAGGGCGGCTGTGGGAGGCCTTTTGGATCCCTTTGGCTTCCAAACAGTATTCAAAACCAGCGTAAAGCACAGGTATCAAACACAAGGCCCAGGGGCCAGATCCGGCCCGCCGCATTATTTTGTGTGGCCCCTCGAAAGTAAATCATGTGAATCAACTCGCATGATCCTTGCTAAAAAATGTACCAAAATGTCAAGTTGTTATGTGTAATAAATGACACAGAGATTTTTCCAATAATTGTTTTACCCATAAAAGTAATAATGTGATAGTACAATTAAACATTTTTGTGGTTTCACTGTCATAACGGCCCTCCGATGGAAGAAATAACTCAAAAGTGGCCCACGACAAAAATGAGTTTGACACCCCTGGTGTAAAGCAATGAAGAAAGAGGTGATTTGGACCATTTCATCTGCTGGAAAGTTGATGCTTAATATTTAATCTATTTTAAACATGCACAGTTTGCATCGCTACTCAATACACTGACCGCCCTTTGTTGGGAAATTACAGTTAAAGCTGATTTAAGTGATTAATGAGATTTGCCTGGATGTGTGCACCATACCAGGACCGAGCAGCGACGCCGGAACATTGATGAAGCGAGAGGTAGGATCTTTCTTTTGTGTGGGGTGAAGGGGCCGGAAGCAGGTTCCATGTGCCTCAAAGAACCTTTGAAGCACCGTGCCTTGCTTCGGTGCATGGAGATATTTAGATCTGATAACATATTATGGTGATGGGCCCCAGTGCAAAACATTTGTTTGTGGCCAGTGCCCTGCCCTCAACACATGTGCATGCACACATACGTACGCGCAGACATTCGCTTGGACGCACACACGCAGAGAAATTTAAGAGCACCGTCAACATGTATTTTGCTTTATTTTTTGTTGCAAATTTTAATATTGTGATTTGTATATTGAATATAAACAATACCACCAACATAAGATAAGAAAACCTTTACTAGTCTCGCAATGGAGAAATTCCCAATTCACAGCAGCAAAGTTATGAAAGGAAGAAGTAGAACAACAAAATATAGGAGCTGCTGAAAAGGCCGCCACTCTCGCGGCGCCATTTTGAAGTCAAAATAACAAAAATAACACAACACATAGGACACAGACAGTCGTGCAATCTTCACCCCTTTTCTGCATACACTTTGTTGTCTGAAGCAGTTATAGATGAAAGAGGAGAGGATCAAAGTGTCCTTTCACCAGTGGATCAGAGACGACATGCTGAAAATGTGCACACGTCTGCTACAAGCTAAGTTTTGAAAGCAAACACGAAGCTGTAGCGTCCATTGACGAAAAGAGATGAGTTCACTTCTCCTGTCCCACGTAATCCGCTTCAAACTCCAAGCCGCGACTCCCAGTTCCAAATCCGCATCGGCGCTCCGCGCTAACGCTCCTTTCTTCTCATCGTCGGCTCCTCAAGACTTACATCCATCCAGCCGCAGACCGTTCAACAGCACCGATCCCTCCGCTGAACAAAGCGGGGCTGTGAAAAATGCTGCCCATGACAGGCGCAAGACACAAGCGCCCCGGGACTGTCCAGCAACGACAGTCAAATGGCGCCGACATTCCTCCCAGTCAAAAACAGTGCTGGTATACCCATGCTGCCGAGAAGGCGCAACCACCAAGCACAAAGTCTCCTCCTTGATGAATGTCATGGCCAAAAAAACGGCTGCCTACTCGGGCGCCATCTTGACTTCATGTTCCAATACATTATATTCTCTTTTACAACCTTTATATTTGTTTGAATGTAGACAAATGGCTCATTTCAGGTTAGTACTTAATTAACGAGTCTATTTCCGTGGGTTTTTTTCCCTCTGGAGAATGGTCCCGTAGGCCTACAGTACAGTACACAAGCAAGTTGCTATTATATAGCTTTTTGAATTGGCGTCTGGAGGCATGATAAAATCGTAGAGTCCTCGATGTGTAGAGAGAATAGTTCCTGCAACAAGTTCAAAGGTGGGTACAGACGAATGCGTCAAATTATTCTTCTGTGGCGGCAGTGGTGGGGAAGTCTCCTTTTGACCGCCTGGAGTAGCAAGATATGGCAGTAGGGTCAATGCCGCTTCAGTGATGTAACTAGATGGAAAGCTACCACTTGACTCGGGCGGGATGCTAGCTTCTGCCTGGATTTGATACAAAAAACAAGTCTATTTTACTCATTTTAGCATTCACCTCTTCTTGCCTCTTCTTTGCCCTTCCTTTTTTTGCGCACTCCATGTATGTGACATTACTTAGTTGGTGAGAAACGTAATTTTTCTGTAAATCGGTAGTTTTGTCATGTTACTCCCAAGACTGCCGGCAAAACACAAATGGCCTGAATAAAAGTGTTGTTATGGCCACATAATGTGTGAGAAGTGATTTGAAGGCAGCACAACACTTGGGGAATTAATCGCCAATGTGACATGCCATAATATAATTTAACACCAACACAACGTGGAAACATTTCTCGATTTAAAAGTGACAGTGACTAGAAAATTATTTTGTCGGGCTGATCCCATGTTCTGTTGCGCCATTAGTTCCTCTGAACACTAGTTAGCTTACTGCACTTCTGTCTGTTCCCTCTATTTCAAGATATTGACAAAATAAATGTGTTCAGGAATGGTACAATTTTAGTTCAACTTTTATATCCGTCTGGATCTTTTTATCAAAAAAAGTTGAACAGAGGTTTACAACCGCATTTACTCCTTCCATATTTGAAAGTGAACTTGTTAGCGCTTTCAAGTGACGTTTTTCCCCCCAACGTTCAAGCCTCGAAATTCCATTCGAGCAGTTTAACATGGCACAAAGTGCACCTGTCGTTTTGTCACTAAAGGCTGAAAGCATTTTAAACAATGCCTGGAAGCTTTAAGGTGTACAGTTAGGCATACACCTCTGTACTAGCATTGACAACTTTAACTACCGTTCATTTGGTAGCATTTTTTTATACTTGAGTCTCACGCATGAGCAAGTCCCTCCCCCTTTCCATTTGGCTGAGAGTAGGGAGGGGGAGGTTCACTCGCCTCAGCATCCACTGCTGATGTCACATTCAAGTCATGTCGACCCTTCCTCAGCACAATCAGCGCCACCACCTCCACTGCTTTTGGCACCATACGTAAGTAAACAAGCTCGAATGCGTGTACGTCCTTGCTCGAATTTTCACAAGTGTCTGTGTCCACAGTCATAATTTACTGGATGTATCAATCGAAACACAGCTGTGATGAAGTGGGCAGGGTTGAGATGATTTTGTTGCGCAGCGGTCCATGGCGTGAAATCCAGCTCTGTCGGAGGCGAGACAAGTAGCATCGAGGGGGGAAGAAAAAAAAAGCAAAGCAAAAATTGCGATATTTAGAAACCATCGACGGATGCTGATGCTATTCGGCCGAAAATACCAGAGAAAACTATTATTAAATGAGAAACTTGGATTACAATGATAATAAATGTGATGATTTTGTTCGTTATTCATTTACAACCCTGACTCAGTCGGGGCGTGTTGCGTTCACGTGTTGTCGGCCATCTGACCAAATTCTGAGGCAACTCAGAACCTGGTGATGTTTTTGCAAGGACTGCAACAAACTCACCTCTACTTGATGCATGAGAGCACATGCTTCAAATATTCAATTTGTTAGTTGTTTTTCCCTCTTAAATTTTAACACCACACATGTGAAATACACTGTAGTCATCGAAAACTAGAATAACCATTATAGCACATTGGAAGAACTGCACAAATAATAAAGTTCAAATGAAACTTCTATTTAAAAAGATTCTTCAAGCCTAACACGAAGAAGGAAAATTGTTTTTGTTTTGTTTTGGACGAAGTGCAATCGTATTGTAGCTGGAAATTAATGTATCTCAAAATCCAAATTGTATGTAAATGCAAATTGATGTGTTACTTGAGCTAGAACAGCATTACAGTTGAATCTTGGAATTTATGATTGAAGTGGAAGTTGTCAAGCCTGATCACCTTTAATCCAAAAAAACCTTCAACAACAAATTGGCATGCTGTGAATGTACAGTCAGTATCAATTTTGAAATCAAACCCCACACAGATTACATTGCCCTGCGTGTGCATATAAAAGTCAAGTGTCAAAGAGAACAAATAATAAATATGCATAGAAAAAGGCAAGCCCAAGATGGAACAACAGGAGGTCATGAGAGAGATTTGGTTACCAAGTCCCAGGTGCAGATCTAAAAGGCCATTGCAGGCCTGCTCTCTCTATTTCTGACATGTTGAACTGCATCATACTGTAAGTGATTACAGTATATGCATCTAACGTTGACTTCCACGGGCAGATGATGTAATGTTTGCAATAGTTGAGATCACTGATCTGTGAAGTTGGCACTTGGAGACGGCATTCCGCCCTGATCTTACGTGTCTGTGTGTGCCCTCTGTGCTCCCCACTCCGCCCTTTAGACCTGTGCCACGGCCCATGGAATTATTTAAAAATAGGTAATTATAATACTACTACTACGAATAATAATACATCTTTCTTCAGATTGTGCTCTCACAACAGCTGCAGCTGTAACAAGCTGCAGCTGTTGTGACAGCGCTATATAAATAAGAATGATAATAATAATAATAATAATTATTATTATTATAATAATCGGCGGCCTGGCGGTCCAGTGGTTAGCACGTCAACCTCACAGTGCAGAGATCGTGGGTTCAATCCCCGCATGTTCTCCCCTGGCCTGCATGGGTTTTCTCCGGGTCCTTCGGTTTCCTCCCACGTTCCAAAAACATGCATGGCAGGCTGATTGAATCCTCTAAATTGTCCCCAGGTGTGAGTGTGAGCGCGGATGGTTGTTTGTGTCTGTGTGCCCTGCGATTGGCTGGCAACCGGTTCAGGGTATCCCCCACCAAGACGGCTGGGATAGGCTTCAGCACCCCCCGCGACCCTTGTGATGATAAAGCAGTTCGGAAAATGAATGAATGAATGAATGAATAATAAGAATAATCCATCCATCCATTTTCTAATCCGTTTATCCTCACCCTTGCTATGCTGGACGCACAGCAGGACGCAGGGATAAGATAAGCAAACCTTTATTTGTCTCACAATGGAGAAATTCCCAATTTACATCAGCAAAAATTATGAAAGGGAGAAGTAGAAGAACAAAAAGTATAGAAGTAAATATAAATTATAAAATTTAAATATAAGCATATTCAGAATGGGTGAGTGGGGGTGTGTCCGGAGATGAATCAAATTGCCAAAGAAGCGTATTGAGGCTTGCACCTGCATGAGAATCAAGATATGCCAGTGTTAATGCTGTCTATGAATATGAAGCCCATAGTGTTGCTGAGCTAAAAATGGGCTGTCGGAATAGCAGTAATACAGAAGGTTGAGAATTTTGTACTTAGCAGGCTTGTATTTTTATTTGCCAGAAACTGATACATTGACTGAGTATTTCATAATTCAAATCCTGGCTCAACCCTTTCTGCGTGGAGTGAAGTGCTGTGGATTTTAGCCAGGCACTCGTATATGGCAGTTCCAAAAAACAGAGACTGTTAATTGACAATGAGTGCGACTCACCATTTTTCTGTGCCCTGTGATTTACTCCCGACCGATCGGGGCATACCCTTCGTCTCACCCAAAGTCAGCATGAATTGGCGCCAGCTCACCCACAGGATCTGATTTACTGCTGGTAATTCAGACCAAAGTCTGACAGGGACCGAACAGCCTGTATCAGGGATTCCGGTAACCATACTCCTGGAGCACCCCCCACACGACTGAATCCTTGAGGGACGGGTCCCTTCTCCAAGTCCAGAAGCGTATGTAGACTGCTTGGGCGAACACCTGTGCATCCTCGAGGACCTTGTTGAGGGTGTAGAACTGGTCCATTGTTCAATGCGCAGAATGAAAACCAAACTGCTTCTCCTGAATCTGAGATTCAATTTCAATCAGTTTCATTGTACCCCAAAAAATATCGGCTGCTGTGTCCTGTTATTGACAAGAGACCTAAGTTTCTATTTGATTTGTCTCACTAAATAATTAGCAATGATAAATGGAGATTTTTATTTTCAAATCCAACATCTCTGTCCTGCTCACAAATAAAACCACCAAACTTGAGGTGGGTGGTTTACTCCATCTTCTGTAGGTTACACAAGTTGGATGACATCCAAGATTATTGAAGAGCAACACAGCGCTTGGCTTTCTTGTGGGTGTTTTATTTTTATTTTTTGGCTCTATGTTGTGTTTGGAGAATATCAAAGGACGGATGTTTTAAATGTTTTTTGTTTTTACAGGTGTGGGAGGACAAGACTGAGGGTGATGGGAAAAAAAAGTGCATGGCCACAAATCCATGCATGAAAGAATTTTTAAAAAAAATCCTGGCTGTGCTAAATTTCTTTGAGTGATGAAATTTTGGTCTGGCCAGGCAGAGGGGGAAAAAAGCCTAACGCAAGCTTCCACATCTTCACTGATTAATAGTGCCACATCTAACCTGAATAATTCATAAAAATCTTCCACCCTGGGTGAAAATCCAATTTCATTATGAACAAAATAATCATGAGCCAGTGCTGTTCAGAAATACAATTGCCCCTGCTAATGGCTTCTGTTGTTTGAGTAATTGTCAGGCGATCATACCTTTGTCAGTCGTGTTATTGTTGCAGTGTGTCGCAATCTCAGTCCTGACTACGAATCGGTTTGTGTACAGTCTGTAGAGGGTAGTAAATGGCACTCTCATTTTATCAGGAAGGAGATCTTTTTCCAATTGAGTGAGCTCATCTTATTCAATGGATCAAAGGCTGGATTCCCATGATATTGTTTCAGACAAGTGACCCAGTTTTATTTTCTCCCATAGAGACATATTTGAATTTTCATCACGATAGTGTAAGAAGGACAGACAAATGAAAGAAAATACAAAAGCTGTCAAGACTTGGACAAAAATAAGCAGACACAGCGTTGTTCGATGGTGCAGCTCTTAACAGTGTTAGCTTAGGCCTCTTTGGTAGAAATAATTAGATCGGTGACTTGAGCTAGGCTGTTCTGTTGCTGTGATCTTTCCTCCCATCGTCTTGTCTATCTGCGTTCTGGCACACAAATATCGACTTGGAGCCGATGAAGACCGTAGAGTCACACGCAGTCACATGGGCTAGGCAGTTGCAGAGGAAGCATTTGGGATGGCTTAAACCACAGGTGTCAAACTCAAGGCCCGGGGGCCAGATCTGGCCCGCCATATCATTTTATGTGGCCCGCGAAAGCCAATCGAACATGTCAACTTCTACCATGATTGCGAAAATTTCAACTTCTCCAATGTAATATATAAGGGAGATATTGTAAACATTTTTTTTGTTACCAAACCTCTCATTACAGTAACTTAAACAATCGTTGAATCAACCATTATTCTTGACGTCTTTAAATGCTTTCACAGCCATAACAGCCCTCCAAGGAAAAGGGTCACATCAATGTGGTCCGCAACAAAAATTTCAAAGGTTTCTTCCAAACCTTTTTCACACCTCAAAACTAAACAAATGCTACGTAAAATTAAGGTTTCAATGCAGAAACCGCGAACACCATACACAGTTTAATCTGGCGTCAAGTCACTGACAAGCCCATTCGTATTTACGTCATCACAAACTTAAACAGTTATCCATTTATTAGTCACATTTTCAAAATATAAGAGATGACTAAATTAAAAATAAAAGTCTTCAAGATTATTGCTTTCGAAGAAACATTGATAAATGCAGAGAGAGTGGATCTGATTAGATTTATTTTGTATTATTTACATATCGTTGTCCACATGCCAGAGTGGGTTTTCTCCAGGTACTCCAGTTTCCTCCCACATTCCAAAAACATGCATGGCAGGTTAATTCTGTACCCGGTGATAGGACGGCCATGGTCCCGATCTTCGACTGCCGCCCTGTTCACTATGCACCCGATCCCTTTAGCCCTGACCACAGGCGGTGAGCCCCTGAAATTGAGGATCCACATTACCACTTCAGGGTAAGCCATGGGTGCAGGCAAAGCCACCAGGCGATCGCCATCGAGCCCCAATCTCGAGGGCTGGCTCCAGAGGGAGGCCCGGTGACCCATGTCCGGGCAAGGGGAAAAGTCTTTAAAAAAAAAAAAGTTCATCATATGGGGTTCTTGTTTGCCCTGAGTGACCCTAGTCAGAGCCAAAAGCACCGGGCAAATAAACAAATACGAAGCTTTAATTGTCACTGTCATTAAGCATTAATTTAACACCATATTTAATACTGTCTTTATAGATTGCTGCAGAACTGCAATGCATCACACTGAGAGCTGAGCCTAAAACGTTCACTCTTTCCGGTAACTAAATGAGGTCATACGGATTAAGTTTTAATTATTCTCCCATCCATTCATTTTCTGTACAGCTTGTCCTCATCGGGGTCACAAGTTGGCAATTTAGAATCTTCAATGAACCTAACATGCATATTTTGGGAATGTGGGAGGGGAGGAGAGTACCTGAACAAAACCCACACAAGCAGGGAATGGACTTCACCCTGGAATCCTGGATTTTTGTGCAAGACTGAAGGGGATTATTATGTGCAATATAATATGTCGCCCCATTAATGAATGAAAAAAAAAACGTGCAGAAAACATATGGTCATGTTCTAATCTGCCCTTGGCTTGCATCAAGTATGTGTAGTGCAATAATGCTGACTGAAAGTGGAGCAGGAAATTTAAAAAGGAAGGAAGGAGGCAATGCACGTTTGCAGTGTGTGGGCTGGAAGTGGATATGTGAGAGAAAGACAGTGTGGGCTGCGGGAGTGGGAGTTCTGCACAAGCCACATGCATAGTTTGACCTCTTTCGCTCAATGGCTATTGTTGTTTTCGGCAGTGTGTACGCACACACGTGCTGTTGAATGGGTATCTTTTGGAAAAGTGGACATAGTTGTTCAAAGTCTAATCTGAAAATTATTTCATCCATTCATTTATTTTCCGATCCGCTTTTTCCTCACAAGGGTCGCGGGGGCTGCTGGAGCCTATCCCAGCTGTCTTCGGGCATTAGGCGGGGGCCACCCTGAACCGATTGCCAGCTAATCGCAGGGCACACATAGATGAACAACCATTTGCACTCACAATCACACCAAAGGACAATTTAGAGTGTCCCATTAACCTGCCATGCATGTTTTTGGAATGTGGGAGGAAACTGGAGTACTCGGAGAAAACCCACGCAGGCACGGAGAGAACATGCAAACTCCACACATGAAGGCAGGAACCAGGATTGAACGCACGACCTCTGCACTGTGAGGTCAACACACCAACCACTGGACCACCAGGCCCCCCCCCCTGAAAGTTATTGAAGAATGGAATTGATCCATTCTTGAAAATCAGTGGTTCAAAACCAAAAACGGATTCTCAGATCGGATTAGATGATGCAATGTAATGTTGGTTTTGATCTGGCTCAAACCCTCAGTTTGTGTTGTTCAAAATTTTTTTGCCAGCAGTTAAGTGGATTCCATAACAAAACACGATTTAAATTCAATTCTTTCTAGTCAAATCAATAACCTTTATCATGTCCTAGATATCCAATAACAGTATTTATGTATATTTTATTCAAGTAATTTTCAAACCATACATTTAAAAATGTTGACTATAACCGTTAAAGTTGAAATAAAATAATCCTTCAAAATCCTCTTAATTCTTCGTGCACCCTGTAACCTGATAACATGATAAGCTGTCCACTAGAGTAACCGCTGTACCTGAAAGGACTAATTACCTCCAATTGAAAATTGAATATTTCCAGACTGAAGATGAAAAATGGGGTGCTGAGCGGGTACTGAAAACATGTTACCTTCATGGAAGCCCGGCAGGTGAACCAGCACACACTCGTTTAAAATGTAACTGCATCTTTCGAATAGATTTTTAGCTTAAGAGCCACAAAATGAAAATTCACTTTCACTTAACAATTCACTGGGGTATGAGTAATTTTGGCCTACTGTACTGGCGCGACAAGATATGATATGATGATGATTTTGGCCTTAACCGTATATCCTGGTTTTGTTTTGAAACTAAGGCGGGTGAACCCTTTCATGCATCCTGTAACCTGATAATATGATAAGCCGTCCACTGTCGTGACCGCTGTCCCTGAAAGGGTTGAACATCAAAAGACTGACTTTATTGCCTGCCTATACATTGAGGCTCCACTGTGCGGTGAAGAATACAAAGATACAGCGACACGGCTTCTTCCCAGTTGTGTTTCTATGAGTGAAACTGTGTTTTTATTTCCTTCTCTTACAGATAATTGTTGATGGAGGTATTTGGCACAGCAGAGCTCGGGCTGTTGGGAGGTGGCGAAGGGCTGCGAGATGATATAGACATGTCAGCGATTAACTGGTCAGCGGATCATCTCCAAGATGATATGTACCCAGCGTCGGGATTGGCCGTGGCCGCCGCATATCATGACATTAAGATCCGTCTTGCCAGTTTGGAGAGGGAGAACAGCAGCATCAAGAGAAAACTCAAACACTACGAAGTCAAGGTGCAGAACTTAATACAGTGGTACCTCTACCTATGAACATCTCTTTATATGAAATTTTCAAGCTACGAAACGCCTCAACAGGAAAATATTGCCTCTTGTTACGAAAGGAATTTCGTAACAAGAATATTACTGAATATTATTTACGTAATAATTACGTAAGAATATTACGTAAAAAATATTACTGAGCATCATCCTGGCATCCCATTGGCTGAGAGGAACCTCTACTGTATATGTCCAATTGTGTAGATAGATAAATAGATTGATACGTGTCTACGCTGCGTCCTCGTCATTCACCCCTCGGGCCATGTGGTGTTCCAATAGTTTTACGTAATTGTGAATCACCCAGAGAAAGCATTCACCAGTCGGGCGATCGCTCACTATGCTGATGTTTGCCTGAGACATTTTCGAAGGATTGTTAAAGGCAGACAAAAGCAAACGTCCTTGGATCAGTTCTTTCCAAAACCCAGAAAAAACCCACTTCTGAGCAAGAACATGGACTAAAGAGAGCAAAAAAAAACCCCGATGGGGACGCAATTAAAAGTTAAATGACCATTTTTATTCTTTATTCTTTGTTTTTTACATTATGCACAACTCTCATTTATTGTGCAATAATCTAATTGTAACATGTATTTGTTACATATTTTGATGCATTTTTATGCTTTAGAAAACATTTATGTCTGTCTGAATTTTTTTGGAAGGGGGTGGAGCGGGGGGGGGGGGGGGGGGTCTTGGAACGGATTAGGGCATTTACATGGAAAATGCGTCCCTACTTACAAAAATTTCTAGTTCAGAAATTTCTTCCAGAACCAATTAATTTCGTAAATTGAGGTACCACTGTTCACATACTGTACACGGAAACACACTGATATATTGAATGTATTACCTTTATGCCAATTCATTCAATCTTCTTGTTTTGCTCTTTCAATATGCTCTAATTGCATATAGTTTCCGATGATCAATACATTTGGAGAGGAGAGAGTGTACTTTTCCTGTCAACCCATCGTTAAGGATAACAACATCGTCCAATCGCAGACATCCAACCTGCAGCACAGGATCAATTCTCTCACTCAAGAGGTACAGATGGCTTACAATGTTATGACTACCAACAAATACGATTTGAAATTCAATCTGAATTACACTGAGAATGTTTCACCGGGGGTAGTTGATAGAAAATTCTTCCCATTGCCCTCATTTCCCCACTATGTGTTTTTTGCGTTGCTCTACGTGTGTTAAACCTAAAAGAGAAATGATGATGTCAGCATTTCAGTAATATTTTAAAAAATCTGAATGCAGATGAGCAAGTGACAGTGTTGTGCTTCATCATGAGGACCCCTTGGCATTGGATCACTTCCCACTCAGTTCTTCCTTTTCAAGTTCCTCTTTACATTGTGATTGATTAGTGTGCAGTCCAGACGTTGACGGCTGCCTGTCTTGCTGACGACTCACGGAAACACATCCTGCCTGTCCTCATGTGTTTGTTCGCGGAGCTCAATCCAAGCGGGGTTGCTTCCATTGACTATATATGGAAACCCTTTGCGCTTCCTGAAGAGCAGATGACGATATACACTAAAGTGCTGTAATCCACCAATGAACCAAGAAGTTAGAAGATGGAGGACAAGTAGAAGATGACGACTAGCGTTTAGTGACAGGAGTAGGAGTACAAGCGACTTGGATTGGATTTTACCCTTGGCTACAATGCGGAGTGGGATTCTGGTTCAGGCAAATCATTTTAAACTTTAAACAACAACTTTTTTTATATTTTAGAAATTAAAAGAGCTGCAGGCAGCAACCAGCCTGTCCCCACTGTCCCGCAAAGAAGTGTATGTTAAATGTATGTGAGTGTATGTGTGTGTATAAAACTCTTTGGTCACAAACCGCATGATGTATATACACTGATAGATCGCGCACTCCATTCATCATTTTAAACGAATTCAATTTTTCATCTGTTGGACTATGTCATGTTTTTTTGTTTTTTTTTGGTGGTGGGCGGGGTGGGGACTGACAATGGATGGACTGACAGACCGGTGAAATTCACTGACAGAAGAGCGGTTAAAATACCATGACGTACTCACCGACTGGCGATTACAATTTGGTTCAACTTGGAAAAAAAATGACGGACTGAAGAAATAATTTAAAGGGATACTTCACATATGTACGCCACTTGCAGCAGTAACAAGGTCATACTTTGCCTATAATTACTTTGATGACTGCATTATTTTTCGTGTACATATAAGAACTTTAAAAAAATATTTTAAAAATAATATGGCTGGCCGCCAAGTTCATTAAACACATTACTAGATAAAATTCACATGTGTCAACTTTGGAATAGACTGCACAATGATATACCCACACAGCTTCGTCGAATGGATAGAAGCCATATGGTTTTCAGCCAAAATCTGTCATGATTCAGTTTAGGGACCAACAGGTGGCACTGTAGGGCTCCCCCGGCAGCTGCACACCTGTTGGTCATAACTAATTAAGGACTCCCAGCCCGAACACTCGGTGTCGGGTCATTGTTTGCTTATTGCTACTGTCATGTGTGTTGCTGTTTGCTCTTGGCTTCGGTTATGTTTAGTTCATTATGTTTTAGCTTTAGTCATGGTTTTTGTTTGATACTTTGGACTTTGTTTGTTTTGGATTTAGTTTTCTGTTTTAATGCAATTCACCAAGTAGAACCTGCTCCTCCCTCCTGCCTGCTTTTTGGGGTCCACCACCACCTTGCTACGTGACAAAATCACGAAATGAGTCTACCGAGTGAGACTCTGCTTTTAAAGTGAACGATGCAGTGCCGGATGGTTTTCTTGATGTCACAAAATACATTTTGGAGAACACGTAGACCAGGAAGTACAGCAGACATGGTGCTTATTTGCCACGCATGGACAATGCTAGAATTAATACGTCTTACTACCTTAACAGAGTGCTTCTTTGGTTGGGTATCTCAGCGGTGTAATTTACTTGTGTGGCTCCGCTCGCATTATGGACATAACACCCCACAAGCTAGCGCTTGAGGGGGTTGCAAAGGTTCGAGACTGATTCACCCTTGCGCAGGTCAGCCTGCCTCTGGCTTGTTAAAAATACTCAGCACGGCTTTGGTTTTTAATGTCACTTGCGTGGCGTCTCTCGAACTGTAAATGATTTCTCTTCGCCAATAAAACTTGCATAAATACACTTTGTAAGAATTGTGGAAGAACATGCCAATGTGCACCTGGTTTGTTGTTTCTGATCGCCCCTTTGTATATTTATGCAATACATTATGGCATTGTTTTTCTTTGTGTCCTGCTCGTTGTTCGATTGTATGGATGTAACCGTATGTTGAAAATGTTGCCATGAAAGTGATATCAACATACAGGTTCATTTTTGAGCTAATAAATCACTACCAACCAGGCCGCATGTAAAATTAATGAATCCTTCCGTTAAGTGTTGACATTCATTCATTTGAGGTGTCAATGTTCATTTGATGTTTATTGTAGTATGATCACAGTGACTTTTTTTTTCATCACTCCACCATATGTTATGACGGAGCAAGATTTTATGACTTGACTTATGACCAACTTGAACAAGGTGATGACATGACTTCCCTGAAATTTGTTGGCGACTCAACTCGACTTGCTTGATTTGTTTCCACAATGACTTAGGACTTGCTTGAGAAATCAAGTTTACAACTTGAGGCAACTTGTGCAACTTCCACCTATGCGACTTACTCCCACTTCAAATATTTGCATCTAGGAAATTCCCACTTCGAGTTAAAACCTTCCAAGATGTTGAAAAGAAAATCACGTTTTGTAATGTTCTGAAGGGCCACACTGCCTTTGGTAATGTTCAGCGTGATGAAATCTGTGATTGCCTTCTGCATTCTTGTCACACACAATACAATGTGAAAATAATTCCTTGTCCCTTAAAAGAAAAAAAATCATTTGATGAGTTGGAAAATGTTTTAAATATAATCTCTTCATTTGAATTGGTCTACTTTACTTTCTCCTAAACAGCTCATGAATACTTTGGCAAAAATGTATTCCTAAAATAAATCATTCCGATGGCATTTAAGAGTACACTTGTTATCGGGATTATGACTGAGTACTTGGAAAAAACACCCTCCTCCGTGTGGATCCTATTTAATTTTATTTATAAGCTAAAAGCTATGATGGACAGTCCCTCCCACCCCCTCCAGCCCGCCCTGACAGCACTAGGTAGCTCCTTCAGCCAGAGAATGTTACACCCGCGCTGCAAGAAGGAGAGACACCGCCGCTCGTTCCTACCGACTGCTGTCAGGCTGCTGAATAAAAATAATAATAATTAAATGATGTGAAAAACAATTGTAAATAGCACTGCGACCTTATCCATCTTTGTGTTTCTATATTGCACTTAATTGAACTATGTTTGTTTGTTTTTTCTTCTTCTTCTTTCTTCCTTCGACCCACAATCTTGCTGCTGTAGACTGTAAATTTCCCCAGTGTGGGACAAATAAAGGATATCTTATTTTGAGAACCCCCCTCTTTTTTTTTTTTTTTTTAAGCGCTCAAATCTCTTTCTCTTGCTTTCTGTCTGTCGCCCTCAGCTCCAGAAGAGCAAAGACAGGGAGGAGGAGTTGGAGGATGTCATTCAAGCCTACGAGAAGATTCACCTCGAGAAAAGCAATGTCCAGAGAGATCTTGACAAGATGGTTAAACAAATACGCGCACAATGCAAACTCTGCCTTTTATTGTGGCTCTTATCAGTTGAAATACAATTTCAACCTATTTGACATTTTAGACCGCTCTCGCTGAGCAGCATATGGAGCGAATCTGCAGTCTGGAGGCCGCGCTGAGACAACGAGAGACTTCCCTGCAAAAACTCAATGCTCAACTCCATAGCAAAGATGCACATCAAGGCCAACCGCCCGCAAGCCTGGTCGTACCTCGAGGTGAGTTTGGAGCAACTTCAATGGGCTCCCAACGTCCCATGCGGCATTGATGAATAACTGTTCTGGTCTTTCAATCTATTGAATCAGTGACTTATTGATGCATCGATAAATGGACCAATTGTACCGCCGGTAATGTGGTTTGGATTGGAGGCCGTTTTTTGAGCAATCTCAAGAGGCCCTGTACCTTTGCCGTAGCACAAACGACAATCTGGAATTCGTCTTTCAACCGGAGATAAGAAGTCCGATTCATTTCACAAACGCTCAACAATTTTTAAATCCTATCTGGCAGCATGGAACAACAAATTTTAAACGTTAGCACTGATTGAATTAGGTGGAATCCATCCTCAGCGTTTTGTCCTTGTGCTGTTAAAAGAGGGCCGCTCGCCAACGCTGCAGAGCTCCCGCAGTCTGGACGCGCTCTCGGACCTCAAGCTGCAGCGTCTGGAGGCCGAGTTGGAGGGAGCGCTGCATCAGGCTGAGGGTGCGTGTCACAGAGAGAAGGAGTTGAGAACTGAGCTTCAGAGACTGCAGAAAGAAGTAGTCCAGCTACAAGAATCACACAGACACAAAGAGGTAGGCCATTTAGCACTTTTAAAACTGATCAGGTTGTTTTTTTTAAGAGACACAATGGGGTGTGACCTTAACGGGGATATGAATAAAAAGGAGCATGGAATGCTGTGAATTGGTACTTACAAATGAATTAAACATTTGCAGGAAGATGTATAAGTAAAAAAAATATAACCATACTCAACAGTACTCAGTCTGGGTTTTTTTTCCTGTGTTCCATGTGTTCAAAAATCTTAAGAATAAGAATAAGAAAAACTTTATTCGTCTCACAATGGAGAAATTCCCAATTTACAGCAGTAAAGTTATGAAAGGAAGATAGTAGAAGAACAAAAAAGTACAGGAGCTGCTGTAAAGGCTGCCACTCTCGCGGCACCATCTTGAAGTCATAATAATATAATACAACAAATAACATAAAACAGTCATGCAATCCTAGCCACTTTTCGCTGCAGACGCTTTGTTGTTTGAAGCAGTTCTAGATGAAAGAGGAGCGAATCAAAGTATCCTTTCACCAGTGGATCAGAGACGTCATGCTCAAAATGTGCACATGTCTGCTACAAGCTAAGTTTTGAAAGCAAACAAGAAGCTGTAGCGTCCATTGACAAAAAAAAGAGATTGGCTCACATCTCCTGTCCCATGTAAATCCGCTTCAATTCCAAGCCGCGGTTCCCAGTTCCACATACGCATCGGCAAAGTACGACTGTAGATTCTGCAACTTGTGAATGTCTTTGATTGGGCTTTGCTTTCCACGTTCTGGGTGCTAGCTTCATCTGAGGATATGCTGCGCAGCGGTTGTTGATTGGCGGCCCATTGTTGCACTGGTGAAAATTCATCCATGTGATCTTAGCCCAGTCCATCGGCAAACACTGGGACCCAAAACGGATGGGGCTTATGTATGGATCTGAGAATAGGGGATGTGTCTCGAAATCAGTCGGTTGCACCAGAGGCTTGCCTTTCGGTGTCCGCCCGTCTTTGTCTTGCCTGACTTCACACCCTTGTTTGACGTAAATTAAACGGAAGGGAATGAAGAAAAGCCCCCCCAAAAAAGTGACTGCCACCAACTGCCTCAGTAGAATAGATTCTGTGGATATAGTCAAGAGTGATCAAAGGTTGAAGTAAGAGGAAACCTCTCGGGTCAAGATTTTTAACATTAAGTCAAGTTGAAATTAGTTTGCTCCAAAACTGTGAACTACACCACCCATCAGATTGTGGATTATTGGTTTTAGAAAATAATAGTGGAAAAAAAAAAGTTAAATCCAGAATTCACCCTGCCAAATGTCAGGTGAGAATGTGTATCTCAAGTGATGACTAACTCAAAAATCCTCTTGCTCACATCTCTCTGGAACAGGAGTTGGCCCCACACTGTGAGCACTGCGATGTAGAATGGATCAAGAAAGCTGGGGATGAACAGTAAGCTGTGTATTTTTCACCTCATCGTCGCGGTGCCTGAATATCGGGGCCGTCGTCGTGCTGTGTTTCAGAGTTAACCTTGCATTGGCCTACACTGAGCTGACAGAGGAGTTGAGTCAAGTCCGAAAATTGACAGCGAAACAAAGCGACCTTCTGCGTCAGATCCCACAGGAACCTAGTAGGTGTCTACCACTGCTTACCACACAAAAAGTATAGCTGATTTTCCAAAGTATTTTACAGGAAACATTTTGCATTATGGATGGAAATAATATAGGATGCGTGGGACAAACTCTAAAAAGTAGTCTTTTTTTTTTTTTTTTTTTTTTTACAAGTGTCAGGAGGGTGTAAAATCAGCGTTTCGCAACTCAAGAAGAGCAAGTTTTCCAGCTTTGAATGAACCAAATGAGCATTGAAGCTTGAATAAATACAAATAACAAAAAGGAACGTGACAAAAGGTATAAAGTAAAACCGTGGGTGGAACGCCACGGGAAGAAGATACTAAACTAAACTAAAAAATATATATATATATTTGTGATGTGCCATATGAACTGAAGCTTTGGGGACGTCTTGAGCAAAAATGGGGATGCCAAATGAAGCCCCGATTCCGAGTGTGTCGTTTCCAAGAAAGTCCTTTGACCAATGACAAACTGGGCCTCAACCTGTGCCGATGACGTCAATGGTTGGCAAATTAGGGAGTCACGCTGCGTGAAAAAAGAATGCTTGGAGTGTAGAAGTACTTGTGTAAGACTAGTATTTTGCTTTCAATTAGTGTCTTTGTCTTCAAGTTTGACTCATACTTATTTCGGGTTATTCATAAACACTTGACTCATTATATTACGTTATGTTATTTATTCCATATTTACATTTACACACCTGCTGCTCAATTGAACTGAAATTCTGCTACTTATAATCAACTCGTCACTGTTTAGCCAACAATCTTCATTGTGCGAACACGTATATCTTACTGCTTAGTCTTCATTTTGACATGACTGCCACGTCAAGACAAAGCCAAAATCAAAAACAGAAAATAACACTTGAGTAATGCTTGGGAAACGGAAGATGAGATGTACTACGACAAGGATAATACGGGAACAAGCACGAGGTTAAACAAACTGCTGTGGCAGCGAAAAGCAACAATATCCAAACAATCTACCTTGCTGATTATGATTGCCACTCGGTGAGACACAGGACACTCCTCTCACCGTAAACACTCGAAACTGAAACTGAATGGAAAATGACCAGCAGAGGGCGGCACAAAACCGGACATGACACAAAGTAGTTGTTCTTTGATGTGTTTTTTCTTACCACCACATAAACCAGTTTTAGGTTTATTCACGCTGTATATTTTCCCACTTCCCAGCTGGTCGTCCCCCCTCCGCTCCCCAGCATCTCTCTCCCACATCCCCCCAGTGTACTTCCCTCACCCCTGAGAGACTGCTGCCCTCTTCCCCACCCACCCTGCACAATGGCCCCGCCTCCTACTCCCTTCAGCCAACCAGCAGCAATCTTCGAGCAAAGTTCCAGGGACGCCGTAGTTATTCAGAGGTAAATTATTAGCACCTAACATCTCTGAAGTGTGCTGCACAAACCGTAATGATACTTTTTCATTGTTGTATCTGTGCAAGGTGTCTGACCCGTCAGCGATACAGAGGCTCCCACCTCGCCTCATGAGAGACCCAGTATCCACCCTGCCCAAGCCCAGGTCCCTGTATGGGGAGACACATACTTATGGACAATCCAAATCCCATCTTCAAACTCCTCTGGTGGGCCTGGTCAGACCCGCATCGGCTCATGGAGCTGGCGGGGACCGAAGAGTCAGATCAGAGAGAAATGGGGGCAGCAGTCTGAGCGGCAGTCCTCATCATTGTGCGCTGGATCTGGGCTTCCCTTTGCCTACTGAGGTGTAGCTGAGAGCCTTAATTGAAGCGCAGGGCAGTCGTCGATACTCAAATCATTTATCATGTTCTTCTCTGATGCCCGTCATGTATAGGTACATCATTTCTGTCACCTGGATGATCGACTGGAGCCCACCCCACTGGTGACACCCCCACACTCCTCAGATGACGAAGAGGTGATTACCACTCCAAGTGAATCTTGGTGGCTCCTTATTGCTTTGAAAGCATGCAAGAATTAATATGGTGGTCTTTTTACAGGATGTAGGCACCTACGTTTCAGCAGCCACCAGTCCTCCTCCAACACTTGGACCCTTATCACTTAGGGAAAAAACACTTCACCACCCCTTGTTCTTGTCTCAGAGGAAAGCTGGCCAAATTCCATCATTCTCAGCCCCCGAGGGCCCTACCACGCTCTCCCGCCATCTGCCCGCCTACATGAACACTGAGCATGCTCAGTCATGGCCCTCTATCAATGTGAGTACAAACCAGTATGAAGGGTCGCATGAATTCAAGTCGAAGTCCAATTTATTTATGTAGCTCTTACACGTGAGAATCTCACAGGGCTTCACATGCCCACAGTTGACAAATATTATTGATATCCCCTGATCTTAACACCCATGAGGGCAAAGAAAAAGTAAAAAAAAAAAAAAACCCCATCGGGGGAAAAATATGAAACCTTGAGAAGGGGTCGCAGGTGGGGTAACCCCCTTTCTAGCATGACCAGGTTATAACGGTTGCAGAATGAGCAGCAATTAATGCATCATGTGGTGCCATCCAGTGTTAACTAAAAGAGTCCATTTAATGAGGATTTTTCCATTTGTAAATAAACCGGTTTGTGAGTGGAGATGTTGGAAGAATGGGGTGATGAGTCCAGCGAGATGCTTGGTGGATGTGAGTGCGACATGGGATGTGAATAATGTACAAGTGGAAGTGTAGCACTGGTGGTATAGTTTTAGCCAGGTGAAAGGTAGTCAGAGAAGTTCTTGGGTGGCATCTTTGGAAGAGTCCTGACACAGGTCGGTGGATGGTTGACAATGAGACATCAGACACTGGACTAGAATCTCCTTGGAGCAATTCGGAAATATCAAATCTGTTCCAAGCCATTAAAGATTATGTCATCATAAAACTACCATTAACCGTGGTGGCAATGGAAAGAGTAGCATTTTATCATAGTTATATACAGTAACAAAAGTGTACATTACTCAGTGTTAATATCCCATCGAATAAGAAATAGTCATCCCTGCTAACATGGTCATGAAATTTGGCTGGGCATTTTTGGCACTACAAAAAAAAACTTGGAGAGGAATTGAAAATACCTCAATTGTCATGCAAACATTTAAAGAAACTTTAAAATGAGTCAGGTTGAAGTCAAATTAAGTTTAGATTTGAAATCTTTATACCCAAGTTGGGTGGTCTGGTGGTTGACTGGTTAACGCATTGGACTCACAGTGTGTCTCCCTGTGTGGAGTTTGCATGTTGCCCCCGTGCCTGCGTGGGTTTTCACCGGGTATTCCAGTTTCCTCACACATTCCAAAAACATACGTGGCAGGTTAATGGAGAACTCTAAATTGGTGTGAGTGTGAGCACGGATGTTTGTTCGTCTCTGTGTGCCCTGTGACTGGCTGGCAACCAGTTCAGGGTCTACTGCCCGAAGACAGCTGGGATAGGCTCTATAGCACACTGCGTGACCCTTGTGAGGATAAGTGGACCAGAAAATGGATGGATGGGTATACCCGAATTTTAACCCAACTTTCGTTTATTATTATTTGGGTTTGAGGCTCAATGTTTTTCAAGTCCACGTCTTCCTCTGCCTGCAGTTATGGATGGAGTCCGACGAGAGTGCTGTGCGAAGCTGCCCTCTGTGTCAACTGACCTTCCCAACCGGTTACCCGGACGATGCCCTCATCAGACACATCGACTCGCACTTGGAGAACAGCAAGATCTGACTCTCCCAATGAACACCCTTTCCAATTCGACTTTTTGTGTCTGATAAGTTTTCAGACTTACAGCAATAGTTCATAGTCTTCATTGAGTTTACATACTTTGAACAGGGCTTATATCTTATTATCCAGACTGTAAAAAAAATCTAACCAGGCCCCCTTTTTACAGCAAACTCTCCACAGGTTATTTTCTGGTTGTCAATCTTTTTTTTCCATCTTCTCTTGTCTGTTTTTTTTTTTTTGTACGCCAAGGTCATGCATATACATCAGCGGTGCCCGATTCCAGTCCTCCAGAGCCCCTATCCGGCCTGTTTTAGGTGTCACCTTCCTCCAACACACCTTATTCTCACAATCAGCTCATCAGCAAGCTTTGCAGAAGCCTGACAATGATCCTGATCTTTTGACCAAGGCATGTTGGTAAAGGGAGACATCTGAAATAGGGCTCTCGAGGACCGGACGTGGACACCCCTGATTTCCATTATGTCACCAAAACCGCATTATAATCCACCCTTAAAGAGGAGTGGATTTTATTTTACGGTATGGAAATGCAGATTTCTCTTCCTTGATACATGAAGAGATGTCGAAAAGACGCAATTGCTTCAGGATTTAGAAGTGAAGCTCCACTAGTAGTGTTGCAAGAGTATGAAGAAAGCATTTTTGTCTCTCTAATCAGATTTGTATGGGTTAAGAAAAGTGTGAAATAATGAAGCATTGGAAATATAACCAATAAACAGGTCTGGGCAATATTAACTAGTACATGGGACCAGTATCCATATGGCACCAACGCAAACCAGCTAACTATGTGCAATGCTTCATCAGCAATATTTGTTTGAAAGGAGGGGGGCAAAAAACAAACAAAAACTACAGCAAAAAAATAAATAAATACTTGTAACTTCCACTTCCTTGTGTTGTTAATGAAAGTGCCTTGGTTTAAACTAAATTCACGTTTAGTTGGGAGAAGTAGTTGATATCACAGTGGTATTTGTGCCCATACTGTATATCCACCTCTGACCAAATGGGTGGCAAATCCGGGTCCAGAAATTAAAAACCTTGCCGCATTGTGGCTTTAGCCACACTTGCTTCTACTCAAATGGCAGGTATACAAGCTCCTGTCAGGTGAGTAGAAGCGCCTGTTGGCTAAACCCGGACTGTGGCAGGGTTTTTCATTTCTAGACCTGGAATTGCCACCTCTGCATGAACAGATATTACATCCAAACCAATTGTATAATTACAAAAGGAATTGAATTTGAACATGACCAACTTGTCTTTGTGCTGTGTTCAGTAAAATATTGACAAGATATAAATCATTGCCTTCATGTTTTTAAGATTACGATTTGCTAAATTGTAGACAAACTCCGTCAGTGCTAGAGTAGAGGAAACCTAATTGATTTTTTTTGTGTCAAATTGAGGGATGCGATCACAATTATTTAAAAAATACATGTAGAACAATTTAGTATGTACTTTGTCACAACAATGGAGACATCTGTGCTGAAACAATTAAAGCTTTTTGTTTGATTTATTACTGCTTTTTGTGTTTGTCCTGCCCTTTGTAAGTACAAAATAAATAAATATTGATTAGGTGTCCTGGACACATACATCTGCAGTTCTCGATATATTGCTGATTGAAGTAATAGTAATTTAAAAAGACTGGCGGGGGACTTGTAGCCCTGTAGTACATAATCTCCAATCATTTTCAACTCTGTGATGGCCACACAATTAATCTTGATTCATCCATTTATCTATTTTCAGAACCGCTTTATCCTCACAAGGGTCGCTGGGGGTGTTGGAGCTGATTCCAGCTGTCTCCGGGCAGTCGGCGGGGGACACCCTGAACCGGTTGCCAGCCAATCGCAGGGCACACGGAGACGAACAACCATCCGCGCTCACATTCACACTTCGGGACAATTTGGAGTGTTCAATCAGCCTGCCATGCATGTTTTTGGAATGTGGGAGGAAACCGGACTACCTGGAGAAAACCCACGCAGGCCCGGGTAGAACATGCAAACTCCACACAGGAAGGCCGGAGCAGGGATCGGACCTACGACCTCCGCACTGTGAGGTCAACGTGCAAACTACTGGACCACCGAGCCGCCCCAAATCTTGATTCTTCATTCTGATATTTTTACACTGTGATTTTCAATACCATAGTGGACAACGAAAAATAGTTCACTGTGCGTTAGATTAGTTTGTGGAAATGTATCCTTAGCTCGATACGTGCCCGACACACAACCTTATTTAATCTTTATTTAACCAGTTGTGAGTCAGTCATGTAAATGGCACACTAGAGGTCTTCCATTAAGAATGATTTCAATCATAATGAGTCATGTCTATTTTATGCATGTGGCCCTTTATCACAGAAAAGTCTCAAAGGGCTTCACATGGCAACAGTTATATGGACAATTAACATTGCCTGACCTCGACACCCAGGAGGATGAGGATAAACTCAAAAATTAGCCAAAAAAGTCCCCATGTCAACCCAATTGATGCAATATCCGAATGGATAGCACAAGCATCTGAAAATATGACATTTTAAGACCTGAATGGAGACAGAACGGGTACTTCCCTATAGCAGGGGTCTCAAACTTAGTTCCTGGAGGGCCGCTGTCCTGCATGTTTTCCAAGTCTCCCTGTTGCAACACAACTGATTCAAATGATCGGATCATCAGCAAGCTCTGCGGAAGCCTTACATTGAACCTGTTCATTTGAATCAGGTGTGCTGCAACAGGGAGACTTGGAAAACATGCAGGACAGCGGCCCTCCAGGAACTGAGTTTGAGACCCATGCCCTATATAGCCGCCTCAGTTGTAGTGAAGCCCTTTTACCAATAGAGGGCGCCGTTGGATAGTGTCATTTCCGCGTTCAGTGAGGGAGTGTGGAAGAGGTAAGGGAGAATCCCTGCTCCTCGCTGCTCCAGTTCCAATGTCAATGGATTTGAATAAGACACATGCACATTCTGAAATTTTAAATAATTTCAACATGAACACTAATGGACTCTAATAGAAAAAAATAAAAAGCACAAACCAGAGAAGCAAAATGGACAAGACTTTCATGTAACCCATTTTTTTCTGGCTTTGTGTCTGTATGTGCCTGTGCGTCATGGAAAGTGCCCTCCCTTTATTTCACTAGTATTCTTTCCTAAATTAGCGAGCAGAAATTGTCACAAAGTTTCCAAAAATGTCCATTATGCACTTAGAGTATTTAACAGTTTCACATGTAGTGAACAGGAGCCCTCTATTAGTTTTATCTTCTTATTTATGTAATTTTACTGGGATCTTTTGTGCTTGTTATCCAATGAAAATAATTATTGTGCAATTGTTTATAGCCACAAATTAAAATTATACAATATTTCACTTCAAGTTCCCTTACTGCTTTTTGGCAAAAATATTTATTGTCAACAACAAAAAAAAAAGCATTGTAATTTTGACGCATGCATGAATAAAATTGCTGATACTGTCAGAAAGTGAGGAGATAATATAAAACAAACCAACGTAACGATCAGAAGGCTGAATGAATCGAATACGGAGCTCGAAATGGAGTAGAGATTCATTTAATTCATTAAAACAGCTGATTATCAAACACTTTATTACAAAGCTAAACAGTCGGAGGAAAATGTGACTGGGGTTCAACAGTATTTTCCTTCAAGTGAAAATCTTAAAGTCAAAAGAGATGATACAGTATATTCTCCAATATATTGGGACAATCTTTGAAGTGAGCAAGAACATCAAGGAATAGTGCTACATTTACAAAGGACCTTTGTGACCACGTTAAAATACAGTGTGCACCTCGTAGGTAAAAAGTCCAAAAACCGGACATCCCCAGTCCACGTGTAAAACTTCCCACACCCTAGCCCACCTAAAAATGACAGGAAATATGATTTTTGGCTTGGCTTATAAAATTAAATATACATATTTTCAGTAACATATGAACATTTCGACCGAGATTTATTTATTTATTTTACCCACACCCCTAAATGGTATGCAAGGTAAACCTTTAAATCAAGAGAATTTCAGTGCTCATAGAATTATCTAAAGGAGGTAGGCAATAAGGGGAGGTTAAAACATCAGACAGCGTTAAAAATGTCTTCAAATGTTCCACAGATGGCACCTCATCCCTGTGGTCCAAAAAACAAAACAACAACAACAGAGGTTCATGGATGCTTTTAAAGTTCCTCAGCCTCTCCATCCCGACAGTAGCAGCATTCTGTAATATATATTCAGGTACGCTCTAGATGGGTGTGAAACTATTTTGACAAAAAGGGTGGTGAATTTCATTCCTTTTACATTTCCATAGGTGAGAATTAAGCCAATGGCAGACATCCTACCACAGGTCTAGGTTCTCAGTATTAGCAAAGCCCGGTTCTTTACGGAGATTCCAGTACGTTCCGTTGTATAGCCACACTTCTCGGTCGTCCGAATCAACTTCTTTCCTGAAAACGCAGAAAGGACTCTTTAGTTCGCAATCACATACTTTTAACAACAAGTGCGTTGAAAGGAAACTAAAAGCCATCAACTAAGAATGGCTTTTTTTAGGGGGGGGGGGCAAATTAAAAAAAGCTTAAAGTAGGAGTTCGATACATCAAAAATGTTTCGTCTCACCTGAAGAACCTCGGGATGTGCTGCTTCCCTTGCTTGGCCATCTCCTTTCTCCTCTCCCTTTGTTTCTGCTCCACTTCATCCTTCTTTTTATCCGCCTCTGCTACTTTTCCCTCCTCTAAGAGCCTGATAGAAAGATTGGGTGATATGATAAAATACTTACATTTCAATGCAAATCTGCACGTTGAAGTACGGTACTTTTTGTTGCTTAATTTAAACATAAAGTACAATTGTATATGAAACAAACAGGCATTTTTTGAGGGTTCATTTTTAAATTATTTGTTTGCTCTATGCAGTGCTATTAGAAATATCTAAGGGAAGAAGAAGCCCGGAAGAGGATTATCATTCATACTCAGCCTCTTGACCAATCACTGCCCAGCAAAAAAGTGACAACAAATGCAGCCGCGACCTTTGGACAAATAGTTTCCGAAGTCTTCAGATACATCACGATATACATGTAGCTGCTAATGTAGACAAGATGCGGAGTGCAAGTGTGTGAGAAGCAAATGTTTAGTGATGAATATCAAATAACTTTTAGCTACTTGCATAAAGCAATGTAGGTGATGGCGGCATTTGTGACGTCTCGCCAACATTTATTTGCTTTGTCACTGGTACAGAGCGTTTGTTCCCCCCCCCCCCCCCCCTCAACTTGGAGAGGGTTGCATTGGTATGTTGCTCAGCTTTAGTCCTCTCTTCTTCAGCAAAAGTCTTGCATTTGGAGTCGCGAAAAGTTGCTGAATGTTTTTTTGGCGGAACAGAAGTGCCAGCGAGTTGCTCTCCATTGCAACTGCTTCTCGGGACATCTTACGATGTTATTTTGACCAATGTTGGTTTTGTCAAACTCAGAATCAGTCCCAGGCTAGGGACGTGGACTTCTTCTCTCTGGTGGGACACTCCTCTGTATTTGAAAGAAAAATTGTGTTCCCATGGCCAAGTCATCACTTTCTCTTTGCAATCGATGCACACCGACTTGTTGAATGATGATTTCCTCACGTTCTCGTCATGGCATGCTCCTCTCTACCTGTATCTAATTTTCCCCTGCGCCGCTAGCCAAGTTAGCTAAAAAGTGAATTGTTTCCCTGCAGCCCCTGTCACCTTCCGCCTGCCACTCATGTGCATAGTGATTGGATGACATGTTCCATTCACTGAATAGTTCTGGCAGCACATACAAAATAAAAGTTAAGACACATTCCAGCTGTCAGGACAGATGTGCAACAACAGTGCATATAACTGTGCGCATTGACATTTTTAACTAAATGAATGGACGACACTGTCAAGCGCGCATGGCTGTTTTTTTTTTCTTCCCTTCTTAATTTTTCCAAATGACGAAATTCCATTGTGGTGACGGAGATCTTTAAGCCCTGCAATTAACTGAGTCATTGGTACACAAAAAAAGGCAACCATTTTTTCCCCCGCCACTACAGTCTTGAATGCGACTTTCATACACAACGTACAGAAACAGGTTTCAATGTTTAATTTAAAAAAGAAAAATTGCTTGTGAGCTTTAGTTGGTTGTCTTAAATGCGTTGGGATTTTGGTCCTTGATTGCATCCAAATGTAAAGTGGGAATCCACTACTTACCTCTGGTCTGGTCTAAAACGTGTGTCTGTTGGTGGAAGGACAGCTTTCATTTCAGGTGTAAGTTCATTTAGCTCTCTGGCATAGTGGGAGAAGCCATAGTATTGGAAGTGGTCATCGGGCTGCACATCTGAAAAAGGACATTTAAAAATGGAGCTGTCAGAGCACAAGACAATAAAAGGAAACATTGCGCTGGATGTGGATTAGACATTACTTGGCTTCCAAATGCACTTTGGCGTCGGCAGCGTGTCGCAGAAGATGCCCTCGTGCCAGAAGCCTCCGAAACGATGGACAACCTCTCCAGCCCGGTCCAGAACCACACCCTGAACCCCATTTTTACTGCTGTCCGAAGTCCAGTACCGAGACTGCGTACAGAGAGGAAGTAATGAGAACAGGAACAGCGAATTTACGGGAAGAAAAAAAAAGAAGAAATTCTGACCTTGACAAAAGTAATCTTGCAGGTGCAGACATCACTCTCTTTGTTTCTGATGACCACCTCACCATAGTGCTCCAACAAACGCTGCTGACTCAGCACATTGTGAATGCAAGTAACTGCCTTGTTCCATTCATAGTGATCACCAAACCTAAACACATTTGATTTGGTTCAATCACACATTTGGAGATATAGTAAAGGAGCTTTCAAAAACTTCTGCACTTTTTACAGTACATTTTAAGTGTTCAGAAGTTTCAAATATTTAGATTGCTTTATCACAAAGAGCTACAAAAAGCAAATGTAAATACAAAGGGCCATGAAAAAAAAGTCATAATTTCGTGCAATGAACCATTTTAGGGGCAGCAACTGTTGCAGGAGACATAAATTGGCAGCAGGTAATCGTTACCCGTGTCTTTTCTCCTCTACTTGAAGTAGTTGCTTAATGCGTGTTGGTATTGTCAGCCCATTGTGAAATTATAATTGTGCCAAGTCTATACCCAGCCATTGAACTATCCATAACCCTCAAAAGGTATCCAAATTTAACTTGGTTTTTCAATTGTCATTTTTTTCCACCATAGCTGCGTGTGGAGCCTTTCACTATATTGCTCTGTCACACGCATGCGTCTCCCTCGCTCCAATTTGTGAAGTCACTGTGCTGCCCGTTAGTAACCTCCTCCTTCCCCCTTCTACTTCTTGCGGACACACCGACCTGCCATACATCCTGGCATGCGACGAACAGGAAACAAAACAAAAAAAACCCTAATTGGCTGTGGCTCCTGTCCTTCACAACAAAGATACAGCTCAAAGAATGGGATCATTTATGGCAGGCGCGTCACTACACAGCAAACAGCACATCGACACTGGGGAATCCTAAATTGACACCAACGCACAGTGCATTCAATTTGTTGGGTGGATATTGTCCAATTAGCCCATCGTAAGGAAATATGAATTCTTCATAACTTTTAGCATGCGGGTCCAAAAGAAGCACCACCTGACCTGGGCAAAGTAACATTGACAGGTCCACTGGAGATGATCTCTACCGACTTCCCCCAAAATTTGTTCTTCCATCTTTGATCTTGAGAAAACAAAAGCAAACTGATGACATAGCGCTACGGACAAGACAGAAATGTACACCGGCCACACACGTCAATACCTTGCCAGAAAGTGAAGTTTGTCGACTCTGCATGGCAGGCAGATATGGGAGGGTGATGGCTAACCTGTAGACAACAGAGCATTCGATAAGTTCCAAAACCAATGAGTGGCATTATTCTTGCCAATCAGCGATAAAATAGGAAGGTTACCTGCTCACTAACATAGCGGAAACCTCTGTCTTCTCTGTGACTCTCATATGTTTCTCCAAGAACAGGATTGAAAGGTTTGTAGCGATTCCTCCAGGATGCCCACGCATAGCCAGAAATAGAAAATGCTGCAACATATACCTGGGACCCCAGGGTAAGAAACCGTTTTAAAACTGAGTTGATTTCGATTTGGGGATTTCAGACTTACCATACGCTCATATGGATCATCGGTATGATTAGCAATGTCAAGCAGCTCAGAGTACTCCAGCTCTTCTGACACTCTCTGTAGCAAAGACAGAGGTTCGTTGAGAGCCACGGGCATGGAAACCCTCGAAAGGTCCTTGCCAATGTTGTTGTACAGGATGCTCATGATGCCAATGTGGCTGTTGTCCGTTCCTGGGGCAGGGATACAAGTGCGGCGACCTGGATCGCAGGAACACACAATTAAATGTTGCTCCCCCCCCCCCCAACACTTTCATGCACCCTGTAATCTGATAACATAACCTGTCCATTGTAGTTACCGCTGTCCCTGAAAGGGTTAAATAGAAGCGTTTGCAAAACATGGAACAGTGTTAAAATAAACCTACGTTCTGGGATGGGACAGCCCTTATCTTTTGAAAGGAACATTTCAAACAATTTAATTTCAACATACAACTAACATTTAACTGTAATGACACCCTCCTTTGCTTTAACTGCATTAAAACAGCAATTTACAGTGACTCAGATCAATTGTGTGTCTTTCCATAGATTGCTGCTATAATACAAATATGGAAAAAAAAAAAACGAGCGACAATGATACCTGTGTCAGATATGGGGGTGGGTTTGTCAGTCGCATTCTTGATACTGGCTCTGTATTTGAGGTTGGCGTTGGCTGAAGGAGACAAAAATGAAAGCCGCAAGTCTTAATTCTGTTTATTCAAATGATCTGGATTCTCCCAACTGCTCTCTTGAACCAAATAAGATGGTTCTCTGTATCTGTTGATGTGATGAGCAACGGAGAGGAAATGCTCACACTCAAATTGATTTTTTAAAAAAAGTGTGAACAAAAATTTCAAACTAAAGAAGGAAGTCATCAGTCATACAGTTATTCCCTTCGGAAGGCTTGGAAACACTCACCCTGTCCTTCGTCAGGCTCCGACGTGCTCGTGGTGGTGATGTCACTCAGACCGGATTCATCTGAAGCCTCCGCTTCAGAGGAGGTCTCACACAAAATCACTTCACTGGCATCAAAATACTCTGCCATGGAATCAGCCACAGACGGTGCACGTTGACTATGACTAAAAGATGGTGTCCTCTGCCCAGACGAGAAAAACAAAAGTCGATTTTGAGAACGGTGGTTACAAGTATCCAAATACAGGTACAATGTACTGCGTAAGTCAAAGGAAAAGTGCAAGGGCATGATGGTAGTGAAGTGTGTCACTGCGCATTTGAATCCAAAATATTTTGCGGGGAGCGAGTAGTTTTGTGTCGTTCGCGAAACACACATTCAAATGAAGGAATCTGAGTGAACAGAAGTGAAGGGAATCACTTCATTCCTTGCTCAGTTTAGTTGAGCTGTGCTGTCCCGCAGAGGACCGCAAACTGGTTCTTACAGAGCAGCTTCATGAGGGGGAAACGGTCTCGTTGTTGGAGACGGGAGTGGCTGGAAAATAAAAGAAGCATACCTCTTCTCTCGCTCCACTTTGCACCAAATTACAGTTGACAATTTTCTGATGTAAAATTTTATTCCGAGTTTGACCCCTCTTTTTGTTCTTCATTTAGCATTTCGCTAACAGTTGATGTTAACATTTGGGAGTAACGCTCATGAAACGTGACAACGAGATGGCAAAAAAAAATACTGTTTTAAAGTGGATGTGACACGAAAACTCGCTATGATGGGTTTTTCACCAAAATGACATCAGTTGCTCCATTTGGTTTCGCCTCTCGTGAAAGACGTTTCTCTGCACCAGAGCAACAACAACACTGGTCAACCACCGAGTAGCTTACAATACTAAATACTGAGTATTGTCAATCAGCCAATCTGAAGAAAATTGTCATTTCATTTACCACTTGGCATGGAAGCTATAGACACATGCTATTGTAAGTCATGCAGGTCATCTAAGATCTATAAATATGAACAAAACTGGAACAATACTTTGTACTATTCAGAAACGTGACACTCTTAGACAGCCCAGCTCCCTTTGTTGCAGCAAAGATACCACTACTTTAAAAATGGCATTAATTCTATTTTAGTACAACAAAGCCTGCCTTCGGTAACATCAGTATTTGGAATTAATAGTTGAGGCCCAACAACTCTCCAGCTTCTTTGGACAGACAAATAAAGCTCTTTCTATTTTTTTATGCATTTGGTGAGGCATAACTTTCTCTTCTTTAAGATATGGATTCATGAGCAACTATTCACTGTTGAATGGAGCCAAATTATTTATTGCAAATCAATTTGGGCACCAGGAGTTGCTTTTGAAAGTAGCAATTAGTGTACATTCGATTTTGTACAAGTACGGTCTGAGCAGAAACCTTTACCAGTTCATGTTTATTTTGTTTGATGTATTTAATTAGGAAAGGTCCAAATTAACTTATGCAATGTGAACACATGTAAAGAACACTAAGATATTGCTATTGGCAACAGGCTGTATCGATTCATAACGCAGTATTGGCCGCCTCCTCTAAAAAGAAATTTTAGAATCCGTGAGCTTGGTGGGTCAGGAATAAAAAATGAACACCAAGTAACAACCACTGGCGCTCCTTTGAGGTCCATTCATTCATTTTCATTCACACCGAGGGACAATTTAGAGTGTTCAATCAGCCTGCCATGCATGTTTTTGGAATGTGGGAGGAAACCGAAGTATCCGGAGAAAACCCACGCAGCCCCGGGGAGAACATGCAAACTCCACATAGGGAGGCCGGAGCTGGAATTGAACCCGGTACCTCCGCACTGTGAAGTCGACGTGCTAACCACTGGACTACCGGGCTGCCCCCTTTGAGGTCCAGAACAATATAAAAAAAAGTCAATACTGATGTCGCGATGAGGACAAATGGTCGAAAGTTTAGACTCTTGTACATTGTATACAAAAAGTAAAATGTTTCAAAGTCAGCTAGGAATTTTGGGAGAGAACACAACACTGTATTATTGACATGAATAGAGCAAAATCAATTACAAACTGTCCTTCAGACACACGAGCAACTCGGGGGAGCGTACACACCTGGTCTGCTTGGACAGTGCAGAAGGATTCCTCAGTAGATTCCGAGGACAAGGAAAGTGAATGGACTTTGGTCAGATGAGACTGTATGTCAAACTAACACACAAGCACAGTCCCAACACATGAGAAAGAGAGAGGATGAGCAGCGGGGAAAAAAATTAGTCGAGAGATGAAGAGAAATGTCTTACTGCAACATCCCTATTGTATGTACTGAATGTAATGTGTATTCATCACCAACACTTCCCCTATTCACTTTACGAGGGCATACCAGACCCATCTACAAAGTGGTAAATATGAAGGAACATTTCTTATTTAAAAAATAAATCAATAAAACAATTCTATATATTATATATATCATGCAAGTGCCATTAAAAAATATTTGGCCTCTTGTCAACTTCCTATTTTTTTGGATAGTTAACACATTAATGCAGTGTTTCTCAAATAGTGGGGCGCACCCCCCAGGGGGGGCACAAGGCTCCATCAAGGGGGGCGCGTTTGACCACGGGAACATGCTTTTTTATTTTTTTTAGTCCTAAAATAACATGCAGTTGCACCTCCACTACGTTAGGGGGCAGTGGCGCTCTCATTGGCAGAGTTTGCGCAGGGAGCATTCTCAGGGAGGAAATATGATGAAGCGTTTGTAGCGCTTGGCTTCAATGTGACTGCGGTGGCAGATGAGGAAAGATCGATGTGCTTACTGTGTCTAAAAATTTTGGTCGCGGACCGCATGAAGCCAAATAAATTGAGGCGTCACTTAAAGACATTACACCCCAATCACGCTGATAAGCTGCTTGAGTTTTTTTCAGCGAAAACGTGCCGAATATTGCCAACAATCATGCCGCTTTGTGACTACTTCAGTAAACTAAAATACAGGTCCCGGCTACACATTGAGCAGGAGCCAAGAGTTGCTGTGTCCTGCTTCAAACCTCGCTTCGAAAAGCTGTGCATTGCAAAACGTGCCCATTGTAGCCATTAATCCAGATATCATCTTTGATTTAAAAAAAAAAAAAAAAAAAAAAAAAAAGCACAAATACTTATATATTTTTGTTTTGCTGGTTAAAGTTGTTTTTTTAATATTGTGCTCCTGAGATAATGTTGGTGATTAGTTTGAATGCATTATTAGTTATTGATTTTATGTAATTTTATTTTTCAGTATCGTATGGTGTGACATAATCAGTCAAAAATATTTGTTAAATTAAGGATTTAATGTTATTTTTGAATTTAAGATGCACTTTAAATCTTTTGTGTTCCAGTTACTAAAGCTATTCTTTGTTGTAAATTGGTCCATATTTCTTTTTTTTATTCTCTTATACGTTAATAAGGATACAGTGTTATGCAAAGGTGTACTGATAATTTTATAGACAAATGATACTATTTATAGTCGTGCGGGGGGGGGGGGGGGGGGCAAGATGTTTTCCTCTTCCTTGGGGGGATGACAGAAAATAATTGGGAACCACTACAGACTTGTTACAGATCATTAACTCATTCACTCCCAAAGACGTTTTTAAACGTCTTTTTAGACTTGGTCTAGAATTGGCTGGTACTGAATGAGTTAAACGTCAATATGGGATTAAGATAACCCAAGTAAACATAAAATGCAATTTTCAAATGGTGATTTTATTCATTAAGGGAACAAAAAAAAAAAAACTAAAGTATTCAAAACTACACGGCCTTGTGTAAAAACAAATAAATAAAAGCATGTTTGCCCCTGTCTTATTAGGAATTAACTGTGGCTCATTTTTTTAAAATCTAAATGTAATGAACTTGGACATATCAGTGGAACGCACCTTAACAATATGTCTAAATAGTAACATTGCGCAAAAGCAGTTTGGAATTTTTTTGGGGGGGGGGTGCATGAAAAGAGTTGTGGATGTGCAGCATGCAGCTCACACTGAGAATGGTGTAACCGTGACATTAAATGATGGTAGGTTAAACATGAGCAGAGGTTAGGCTTGACTTTTTTTTCCTTCCAGGTAATTGGGCTGGCAAGCTTCATGGCTGCTAGCCACATTTGCCTTGCTGCTGGTCATATACAAGCAGCATCACGACACAATACTAAAATCAAATGACAATCTTGGAAGGAATGCTGGGTCTAAAAACAGCTCCGCATAAACTCTGCAAGACCGCTAGCAAGCCCAGAAGAACCACTGTGGAAAAGAGGAGGGGCGAAGAACAAACAGCTGAAGAAAACCAGTGTGGAACTTTGTCATTAAAGAATTGAGTGCTCGACCAGGTTGTATGAAAAGCCAACAACAGTGATGACTAGTACCTCCCTGCCCCAAAAAAACAAACAAGTAACAGGCCAAACAGGCTTAACAGTTTCACACCGCACCTCAATGAACAGTTCCGACCAAGTGAGGGAAGGGATGGGCCCTGTTTTTCTTCTCTTTTTCTTTTTTAAAGTGTAATGTGTATCAACTTCCGAATCATATAGGCTTTCATTTTTTTCACATTTTGCGGCCACAAAAACATGTTTTCACTGGAAAACACTGAAGACATTTTGCTAACTTTGCTACATCGTCAGCATAGTAGTGTATAGCTTGTACAACAGTGAATTTACGGTCCTCTCAAAATAACAACACACAACCACCACTGGCAACAAAAATGAGTACACCCCCTCAAGTGAAAATGTCCAAAATTTGTGTGGCACATTTTCCAGCCATACCTCAACTCTCTTGGCCTTGGAGTTGATAGAGATACACACTTTACAATGCAGCCAAGTGTTGTCCCAAAAAAAGACAAAATATTTGCAAAAATGTGAGCGGTGTACTGATTTTTGATAGAGACTGTATAATCAGGGATGTCTAACTCAATTCCTTTGTTCATACACTATTTTGTCAGAGCGTGATGCTTGATGGTTTTTGGGGTGGCAAAACTGTTTGGGGTAAAGGTTTTGTGTTGTAGAAATCTTGAGGATGCACTGCAGGTGTTCAGTGAGGTGATTCCAATGGGATATTCTCATCTCAGAAAAAATCTGCTTTGATAAAAATACTCTATGTGCAACTGACGAGACAGCATTTGAGAACGCATGTACAGTAGGTGGAATAACAATGATCCAGGTAGCCTATCATTGCATAACATTTTGCTGACAGTAAATCTGGCGACACTGGTCTTACAACATTTAGGCCAACATATTTCTTTTTGAAATTTTAAAAAGTTGTCAAAGACACCATATGACTAAGGCCTAAAAATGTTAACTGTTGGGTGTGATTGCAAATTTGCTGGGTGTGGCCTGTGCAGCAGGAGTTTGACATAGATGCGGTTTATGGTTGATAATCTGTTAAAACAGTGGTCCCCAACCACCGGTCCAGGGACCGGTACCGGGTCACGGCCCATTTGGTACCGGGCCGCACAGAGACAGACCTGCGAGCTGTGAGCAAATTTACTCCAGCAGTACAGAGAAACTAATAGTCACCAGCTAACCAAACGTACTAGATGAAAAAAGCAATCAAATTGTGTCCCATTTACAAGTAGCAATGATGCTAACGCCGTATATTGCATCGTAACTTCAAAAAGGATGATATTGATGTTATACGGTGAATTTTTTGTTCCTAATTGGTCCATTTCTTAGTTGTTATTGTGCCATTTTATTATAGTCGACATTTGTTGTGCAGTAGAATAACACTGTTTGAAATGAATGAATGTTCATAAAATGTTGAATTATTTTATAATTATCTTTGTTGTCAGTAGCAATGCTTTAAAATGAAAAAAAAAATGGTTGCTGGTCCACAAACAGCTTGCAGTTATCTCAACCGGTCCGTGACACAAGAAAACGTTGGGGACCACTGTGTTAAAGAACTGTCATTCGTGCAAACTTGTACCGAAACGTTAAAAAGTTGGACATGTGCATTCAAAAGTTTGGAAAAGATCAAATTAAGTGACTTTGTGCGAGTTGTGTAGATATGTCCATGTATATATGTGCATACACGAGTGTATACATATTGTACGTGTACATGCATGTGCATGGACTGTATGCATACTTGAAACAACATTCAACTGGCTAGTATGGGCTTGTATGGGTCACTATTACCTCTGAGAGTGTACTGCATAGTGTGGCGAGCTGTTCTGAGGTGTCCCGCCTCAGATCTGGGCCAGTCCAGGCCTGTCTAAGTCTTTCTCTCTCCAAGGTCAACACTTCATGAACAGACTTGAGAGAGGTAAAAACTGCAACACACAGAGCCTCTTCATCAAAAAAATTGCACGAGTTAATAGTTTAAAAATAGCAGATATTGACTAATATTTTAATTATTGAACTGCTGATTTAGAATGACAAATCAAGTTGAGAAACTGGTGTCAACAATGAGTATCGTTTCATTTGTTGCATCAACACCCATATAATTATTCTTTCCTAAACCTTCATGATTCAGGTTTAGGAAACAGCGCACCCCACAAATTTGAAATGTATAAAAGTGTTTCAGTGGTTCAACTAATGAACAACACCGTGACATGTGATTATTTAGCTAGTAATAAAAAAATTTACAATTTTAATCGTTTTTGATATTTCAATAAAATTCAACAAGAACAGACATGCACCTCTTTGCGAAACTATGCAGATGTCCTGTTGGAGTTTCTTGGCCTCTGGTGAGGTGCCTTGAGGATTAGACAGCTGCGAGTACACATAGTCCGGGATAGATTGGACAGAACTGAAGTTGGTACTAAGGTGGCTGGAAGTGAACTAGAGGAAACAGAGGCCAAGCCGGCAAAAACATATTACAACTGTATTCATCGCTTTCAATGGGACCGATTGTTCATTCCTTTCCTCGACACTTTGTTAAATGTAGAATTTATGACACCTGATCCACAGATTTTTGTACAGCAAATACAGAAAGTAAACTGTTTGAAAACTCACTCCTCCCATAGCTTCCACACGAGACAAGGTCCTGGAATGGCCATACGATTTGCCAGTCTTCTTGGGCTTTTCCAAGGAAAGATTCTGGGTGAATTATAAAAATAGTTAAAATACTCTTGCTTAAAAGTATGTGTGCTACAACTTTGTTTTCACCCAAAAGGTCTTATAACGGGTGGAACTTCACTTTACAGAGTAATGGACTCCCGATTTAACAGACAGAAAATAGTGGTCAGTCCACTCAAAATGCCATTTTGTGCAGTATTTGTTCAAGTCTGTAGGATCCATCATTGGCTATACATCTATAGATCAGCCTCTGTTCATGTGTAGACAAGCTAACTGTCAAAATTAGCAGTTTCCATGTTGTTTCGTTAAAGTATAAAAATGATTAGGGGAACAAGTAAACCAAGTAATTCCATTCAGAGTGAGGGGAGGATTTTTTTTTTTGTTTGTTTTGTTTTTTTTGCAGAGGCCTCCGTGGCACAATCCAACTGTACAATATGGCCCTCAACAAGTGCAAAGCGTTATTTACATGTGTCGAAATGAATAAAGTACAATATGTGAGTATGGGCAAAAAGAGGATTCACCTGCATGCTAATGCGCATCTCCAAGTCTGTGTCTGTGACTGGATAGCCTCCCTCGAGCCAATGGAGTCGCTGGATGAGAAGGGCCAGTTCGGTCAGGTCTGCCTGACAACGAGTCAAGTCTGGAAGAAAATAATCAATTTTATGAGATGAACTTTACTCCCTTTGAAAATATCTGCTTGTTTGGGAGTCAGTTTGAAAGCTTTTGCAGCATCCATTAGGCTATATGGAATCGCTTGATGGCATCCCAAGTTCACTTGCATTCATTGTCACTTTTTCTCCAGGGCTTAATGAATTTAACAATATGCAACTTCAATGACTTAGAAAAACAATGTCGAATTTTCACTGATAAAATTACACAGACTAAAATACTCCCACTGATAGTTAAATGTCCCTTTCACCTCAACAAGACTTTTGTATCAATCAACAAGTGCTTGCCAACATCCTGTTTTGAAAAGTATTCATCCCTTCGCTTGTTTTTGCGAAGGCAGACCCGGCACCTTCGCTGCGGTGTGGCTTTTGTGTGAGGCACACGATGTTTGTGTACCCGGAGCCTCTTGATGGCTGCTTCTTCCTTTCGTAATTGGTGGAAGATTTTCTTCCCCAACGCAATTATCAAGGGGTAATAGTCTTTAATTTGTACATCGCTACCGTCTTGGAACGCACTCTCTCTCCTAGATCCGCGCGACTGCCTCAGCTTTTCCTGCATCCCTCGCCCTCTACTTCTTCTGCAGCATGAACCTGGCTCATCCCTCATACTTGCTGCTGGACAGATATTAAATGATTTACAATGACTGTTCCTGAGTCAGAGGCTGCGTCAGACAATTCTACACACTATGATCAAGAAAACGCAAAAAACAAAAATATGTTATGGGTAGCCTGCCACCGTGTTTTTTGAAGACCTATTGAGATGTCATGGGGAATAAAAGAGTGACGTGCAGTAAAGTATAAGGGGAACTCTGATATTTGCAGGGGATAAGGACCTGGCTGACTTGCGAATCGCAAAAATCAGTGTATGATTTAAATCTAATGGGGTGAAAAATTGGAAAAAATCAAAATTAGAAATGGTTGTAAACCCAAACTCTACACAAAAAAAGATAATCCTCCAATGTACAGTATTTCCACAAAAAATAAAATGCTGCTTTGCTGCCCAACGCCCCCAAAAACAGAAAAAAATATGGGGGACTAATGAATCAGGGAATGAGCGATTCAGTGGGTGCTGAACTGTTGTATGTGCATCATATTGTGTCAAGCGCGCAGCCGTGTCTCACCATTGGAAGTTGCATCAATGTCATTGGTCTGCTGCAGCCAGGCCGATACCTTGTGGGTCACGCCTGGATGGGAGGCAACCGTCTGGGAAGGGCTTTCCATCTCTGTTTGGAACATTGATGCCGAGCTGGCATAGATGGGCAACTAAAAAAAAAAAAGAAAATCGCAATAACAGGTGTGACATACTTTGTGTATCATATTTATCAAAATAAGAAAGTGGAACATGACTAACAGACGTGACTTGTCTAAAAGAAAAAAAAGCGATTTCCACTAAGTTGAATAGATTACTTTATTTTTGAGATTCGAAGCACATCCTTTCCTCTCAGCTATTTCAGAGTTTAATGTTTGTCGCAGCATTTCATAGTGCCCTACAATAACATGTGACTGTGTCGGGCCACCCGAAGTTCACTGGCTACGTTTACATTCCGTCAATAGTTGTGTTGAGGTCAAAATTCAGATTTTTGGAAACAATCATAACCTGTTTGTTTACATTCAAGAGCAGACAGAGCTACTAACATACACATGGCAATTGGGATCAACCAGGAATATCCCATCTCAACCGTGATGCAAGGAACATGTCACAACGCAAATTGACGTCTTTCACCACACTAATGAAGTCGTCTGTTTTTTCCTCGCTCCATAAGTACGGTTCTGCCATGTTTATCTCGACTTGCTTATTTCCAGTGGGTTGCACGCCAGACGCTGCACATACCAGTAACTGGAGCACTTTAAAGATCAAGATACCTTGCAAATTGACCACGAGCTGAACCCAAACCAATGTTCCTTTCAATGGAGATATTTTGATATGAATTTATATGAGCAAATATTAGAGTTAGAAAAGGAGTAGCCAAAGGGTCTTTTTTGGGGTTTTAGGAACCGGAATATGAAAATATTCTGGCACCTTTTTACCCCTTGTTGTTGTATAAAGCAAAAGTGAGAGCCATAACTACCGTATTTTCCGGATTATAAATCACGCCGGAGAATAAATCGAACCATCCATAAAATGTATAATTAAGAACGTGTGCATGTGTATGTATGTGTATATACAGTATATATACATATTCAAAAACAGAGGGGAACACTACGAAACAAATGCCGACTTTTACTGTATTTTCAATCTTTATTACCGGCTTGTGATTTTTTTTTTGTGTGCTCACGCGCTGCACTTGCTCACGACCTTGGACTATCCCCCGTTGTCCATAAAACTGAGTGACGTCAGCGGCTGAAACGATCACAATGCTCTGACTGATGGAATCAGTACCTATGAATTGGGTATTTTATCATGACGTGCAGGATTCAAACCTGAAACTGAATCGTTGGAAGATGCCGGCAAATGGCAGCAACACAAAATTATTTCCGCCCCAAACAGAAACAACAAACTACAGAGCAGGATCACGAATCTGGTGTGATGAGGGCGTTTTACTGTGCACACAAGCACGCATGCATATGCACACAAACTTGGGATTCAAGATTTTTACTCACCGAGGGTCTTTTTTTCTGGGCCAGATTGTTTAGAGATGGCAGGGAACTATGGCCAAGAGAGAGTGCGTGAAGCACTCCACGTTGGACGCTCATCGCTTCGTTCTTTCGAAATACACGATGGGCACACAGCTTTGTCAACCAAATGTAAAAGAGGTCATGGCTCTTGGCCTGAAGGAAAAGACAACAGACGATTTAAAAATAAATAAATAAAGGAGAGAAAAGTAGTGTAATAGAACCGTAGACATGTTTTAGTCTTATTTATTATTCATATGTATCTATTTACTGCAAATGATAATTGTGTTAAATAATTGATGAATTGGACTAACAAAAAGTTTTAATTTCCGTCCCTTTACTCAAAAACAGGACACCATCTCATATTGACAAACTGATTATGATTCAGTAAGTGGCTTTGTCAGTAAATATGTCAAAAAATAAACAAAAATGTTCAAGTGAAGCAAATGTTGGTAAATCATTTTTGAACTAAAATTTTGATCCAACACAGATTATCAGCCCGGAATCTGACCATCTACTGTTAAGAGGCACAAATAAAAAAACAAGTTGAAATTAAATTGGTCTCTAAAGAAATTACCGTATTGGCCTGAATATAAGACGGCCCTGATTATAAGACGACCCCCTCTTTTTCAAGACTCAGGTTTGAAAAAATACTTTTTGAACACCAAATTAATTTTTATACAGAAAATAATTACATCTGAAACAAATGATTAAAACAATATATTTGAGAGAAAAAGCATCTTGAAGTTTGCACATAACTTCTCCTCAGCTGCCGGTTAACCTGGCCGATCTTCGACCCACTTTTCTCCAGATTGTCGCGAAGTTTCTCCATTTTCTGTTGTCTCTTCTATTATTTTCTTACCGCTATTTTTTATTTTTCTTCTTCGTGCTACCACTATTTTTATTTTTATTCTTCGTGACAGGGGTTCGCTTTGGCCTGGGGAGTCAAGTTCAGTATTCGCTTCAATGATATCTGGCGCCATCTAGCCTCGTGAATGGGTATAATGTCTAGACCCCGAATATAAGACGACCAGCACTTTTTCAGTCTTATTTCAATGCATAAAACACCGTCTTATATTCGGGCCAATACGGTACTTTATTCTCAAAAACTATCGATTCATTTGAAAACCGATTAATCATTGCACCTCTACAAATCGACACTGACCTGTGAACAACACGTATGTCCATTTTGATCAGTTTTTAAATGTTTTCCATTAATGGGATATCCAAAACTTGGACACCTGTTTAACGTACCAATTTCAAAAGTGACAAAAATGGCCATACATCTTTTTCGTAGGTCAGCGACGAAATATTACAAAGTCAAGAAAACAACTTCCTCTGGTCTAAAGTGATGGTGTTTCCTCTGAATTCATGTAACAATCAGCTGCTCTTTGAAAATTACCATCAGGTGGAAGAGATTGTCTCCAGCATCCAAGTCTATACGTTTTGACTTTTTATTAACGGACATGACAGCAACACTGACATCCATCGAGCCGTGAAGTTTTCCTCTTTGAATCTATAAAACAAAATGAGGAACAAAATTAAGCATTGCACGAGCCATTAAACCAGGGATCACCCATATGGTCGATATTTGGAGGAAATTTGTTGTTTCAGAAGTATGTACGAAACTGCTCACCCGTCACATTAATCAGTGTCCAAGAAGCAGCCCTTAAAATATTGGAGAACCCGACATGAATCAACCAAACTGTGATGCCATCAATCATGTTTTCTGGCTGGAATGGAGATGCACATGGATCGTCTTGACTATTGTCAATAGTAGTCAATATTAGCTTTCATGGTAGCCCTTTAGTCTGAAATGTGGTGTGCTTCAATCTGGCAAGTATGAACATGAAGCACTTCAGGTGCTTTTTACCGGAGGTGGACATTCCGTCAGAACTGATGCAAGGTCCGTCAGACCGTCAGAGACGGACACACAGTTTGCTGGCGAAAAACTAATGACAGGAAACTTCAAATAACTGAAAGACTAAGCACTGATGGAAGCAGTTTTTCATCAGTCACCGGAAAGCTCACTGACTGGATCAGTAACGAGGGTGTTTTGATGACTAATGGCGGAAACATTCAGTTGAATGTCTTGCATGCGAGTGAAAACACGGAGGTGGTTTCTAGCGGAGCAGAGAAGGGAGGGGCTCCTCGTCCTGACACATTAAAAAAAAAAAAAAGTTTGAACACTGAGTCAATCTGGTGACTTTCACCAGTCACCACATTGTGTGTGCGTGTGTTCCTGTTTTTTTTAACTTTATTTGGCTGTGTGTCAGCTTGTACCTGGCACTCGTGTTACCTTCGAATGGTTTCCATTACAACATAAATTACAATGGTTTGAGTCTAATATTTTAGATCGGTGTATTTATTAGCATACAAACCTTTAGGGTGATGGTTTTCTGTTAAATCTGTCTGAATTGATTCATTTTGAGAAGATGTTGAGAATAACTTTCTCGTTTGTGTAACGTACGCCGGACAGTGCGAGGCGCATGAATGCCTCCTGTCACAGACTATGACCCTCCCCTCATCATCCGACATCTGCGTATTGCACATTGCATATTGCACAATGCACTTCCTCACTTTACCCACAATAGCCACAAGTGCCATTGTTTATATTGTCTATACTGTTCACATTACATTAGCTGCTATCTTGTCTTAGCTGTGTGTTTAATGCACAGCATGTTTGCACTGAGGAGGATAGAGAGGAAGAAATTTCATCTATGCAGCATGTAATACATAAACATATTTGACAATAAAGATGACCTTGACCTTGAGAGTGAGAGAGCAACAAGAGCGTAATATTGTGTGATAGACGATCTCTGATTTATCTACAACTGGTTTACATGGATTTTGTTTATTGATTAAGTGTTTCTTCTACTTACCACGGTGTTCCACAATGGACGTGCAATAAAACGATTGTGGGCATCAGCGCAAGATGTGGTTCTTTACTAGAGGAGAATAAATGTTTGTGCTCTGAATGCATGTAACGTAACAAGTCACCTGCATCAACTGGCTATCGCTGATGTGTATAAAAGCAGAAAAAGAAGACAAAGAAAGACAAAGAAGAAAAAGAAAATAGGATGATCTGACGGTCCTAAAGTGGTGGTGACAAACTGCAATCAAGCAATGACTGAAGCGTGGTCAAAATGACGATGGCGGAGGGGCGAACTGACGATGACAGATTTAGACGGCTGGAAATAACGATGACAGATGGGTGATCTGCCCGCTGGCAAATGACGGACCAGCAAAATCTACCTCATGTTTTTCGTACTCATTTGCTTTCAAATTAGTTGGCTAAAAAAACGTTCACAGAGTTAAGTCGAAAACTAGTCGTAATATAGCTGAATGGACTGCCAATGCTCACTCCTGGTCAAGTTTTTGATGGCTATCAAACAAATGACACAGGTCACTGGATACATGTTTGGCTTCACGCGGTCAGTTTCAGAAAAAGGGAATGGACGGTGACTCTTGAATTGCATTTACTGGAGGACTCATTCATTTTGTATAACATTTACAAAGAAACGTGTGGGCTGATAAAAATCATCCAGGCTGCTGGTTACCAGATGTAGCTCGTGCACTAGGCCTAAACCCACAACCTGTAACTTAATACCTGACTACTTTTCATCACAAATCACCCACAGCTTTACGATAACAAATCAATATGATCAATATCATCTGCTAAAGTTTTCACCCGGAATAAAAAAAATAAAAAAATCATGGTTGATGTCCCGTACCAGAGTCAATATGCCCAAATCACGAATATGCACATGTGATCATATGTATGCTTGTGTTCATGTGGGTGTGGGTGGGTTAATCAAAGCTTCTTTTTTTTTTAACCATTGACTCGTGTCATAAACATGGGTCATTTGGAAAGCTTTGAAAAACAGAATCAAGCTAGCAAATCAAATTTTCCTCATGGAGCAGTTATTTATCCAGCCATCTAATCCAACTTTCTCAGGGATGAGCAAATGGCTGCCCGCGACCACACTGAGTGGCCCCTTGATTAATTGTCTGAGTGTGTCACACTACACGGGCTATGATGTGTCAAGACGGCTCCAAATTTGTTACGAGACGTTGGTCTCTGACAGCCTCTGTCGGCTAAAAATTGGGCTACAATCGTGAAGTCTGACGCCGGTATTAACCACAATCATTTGCAAACCGATGTAAAGGCCAAGTCTGGAACGGAGCAAGTATTAAAAGTCCACCCCCCACGTAAAAGTATGTCCAAGCAAAAAACCGAGGTATACCATACCTAGTCCAACAACACACAAGTTCCATAGTCCTTGGTGAAAAAGAGTTGATGGCTAGCTCTCTTCATACAGAAAGTAACAGTATTAATTGCTTACATCTTGCTGTGTCTTTGAATACTTCAGAATTCCCTTCTCCAACATGAAGTATCTCTGAAATATAAGCGAGACCGTCGTCAAAACAAATCCACTCATTTTCAGTCAATGTTTACTTGGGCAAGTTTTATCGAGCTGTACAGACCTTGTGCCAGCCCTTGAGTGGGTATTTCCTCCTCTTCATCAAAAAGCCCTCGCATATCCCAGGAATACTGAGATCCAGAGAGGAGCCAGGAACAGAATTCTGTTCCAGTTGTTGCAAGTCCTCCATCACTTCCCAGTTACGAGACTGCATCGAGGACATATACATTTTCATCAACTTATTCGGAAAGGCACACAGAGACAGAAAGAAAGAGAGAGACAGAAAGAGAGAGAGAGAGAGACAGACTTACCACACCTTAAAAGTGTTTACTTGAAGAGTAAAATAAACTCCAGCAAGTAATCTTTTCACACATGCTCAAAAAGGTATAGCTGTCTGTTGGAAGTGTTATGGGATGTGGGACGGGGGGGGGGGGGGGGGGGCAAAAAACAAAAAATAAAAACGACTCAAATCATTTGACTAATTTCAACTGTGACATTTTAGTTGGAGGATTTCACTTTTTCCTACGACACTAAAAGCTGTTTGGAAATAATGTAACATGCACCTGAATTGAGGGCACATTAAACTACTTGATGAAAAGTTCTTTATAAAAAAAAAAAAAAAGCATAAAAAAGTAATTCTAGACATCAGGTGTGTTACATCTCGATAAAAAATGAGCAACCAGATTTTGCACTTGAGTTACCTGCTTTGAATGTTTGGAGGAGCCAGTGCTGCTGCTCCTGGAGTGGCCAGGTTTGTATACACTGGCTGGGGATTTGTCAAGGACCGATATCAATGACTGGTTGCTACTAAGCGGGAGCGGGCACACCTGAGGGTCCATGGCTGTTATGTCTAGCGTGACAGGACTGAGGACTTGCTGTGTGTCACGGCACAGTAAAGGGCACTGTGGAGGGTCAACAAAAGGCAACAGACGAGAGTTACAACTAGTAGCAAAAATGTCAGTTTCATTTCATTTACTGGATGCACTCAACAAATATTTGTTCTGAAATGTTGATATATTTCACCCTTTCAGGGACAGCGGTTACTACAGTGGACAGCTTATCATGTTATCAGGTTACAGGGTGCATGAAAGAATTGAATACCATAAATACTACACATGGTGATTTAATAAATTATCATTTCAAAAGAAGGTAACCGCAGTAATAACGGATAATTGGGATGCCCTGGCAAAACTGTGATTTGAAAATAAGAAATCTTTTGACTAAACAGTGTTAACTATGAAATTGTATCAACATTGAATAAAAGACCAGAATTTTCTTTTTCCAATGTTTTTGAGGGCTGTAGGCACTTTGGTGAGTCTCCATTCGTATACGTAAGACTCGAGGCTTTTGAAAGCTGTAAAATTTTGGCTGTGGTGGCATACTAAGTTGCTATAAATTTGGACAAAGCCCCTTTTCTCCAAGTGCAATTGTTCATCCTTGAGCATGGTGGACTTGTAGAAATTCTGAGAACTTCAAAGGCTACCACCACATTTTCTTATCATTAGACAATGGTACAGCAGCTCTAAATGGGCAGAAAAAAATGTAGTGGCATGATATGAACAACTCTATGAATAGAAAAAAAAAAAAACAAACATCGTAACACCAAAACTACATTATTTTGTTGATGTGTAACCATTGTATAATTCTGTTGAAAATCATGCTGAAATAAAGTTGTAACATTTGAGCAAGCATCAACTAAAAGAGTACCCATAAATGTTTCAAACCAAGTCCAGTGACAAAGCGCCAAAACAAAAGGTCATATACATGAAACTGATCACAGTAATTACAGTACAAATACAGGCCTGTGGACCTTTCAAATCGAATACTTTGAAAGCAAGAAGCAGCATTTGTCAAATTAGCCTGCCCCCACTGATCTTCACTTCTCACCCACATTCCATATAACTGGACAGACCTGGTATGAAGTTGACAGCATTTTCACAAAATGTGGGGCAGATTTGTGTAAAGACAACAACAAAAACAAGTCTGTATAAGATCTAGAGATCTACAAAATTAGCCCTGACAAATGTCCATGGATGAATGCCACCCATGCAAAGAGTTCTTGGAAATTACCATTTTGCCAATAGCCAACTGACTATTACAGTAAGCCCCCACTCTTCGGAGGGGATTGGTGTCAAAGTGCGTCACAAATAGAGGGGGGGTCATATCTATATAACCAATTTAACACTTTCATGCACCCCGATAACATCGTAAGCTGTCCACTGCGGTGACCGTGGTCCCTGAAAGGGTTAAAATCTAAACAGCAAAACTATGATTTCAAACTTGTCTTACATTTATTTCCCTTAAAAAGAAACAGCTTACAAATGAGCTTTTCAACCGCAACTCAGCAAAGCCAGAACAAATGCTGCAAAGACTGCATGACTTGCACTAACAATTCAAGCCAAACTTGGCTCCTCCCTAACATCGAAGGATTTTCAGCAATCGAGCTGTATCGCTCCAACATATACTTCCGTTATACCAAATATTAATTCTTTATTAGTCGGGGCTTTGCCGTAAGAGTATAAAAATATACCTCAGACACATATAGGGTTTTTTTAATTTAAAAAAAAAAAAAAAAACGGAGGATCAGTTCCAAAGAAAAAAACGACAAGTAAGTGTAAATAGTGAACAGTGACTCATGACCAGGTGGGGGGTTCACTGCAAGATTCATGCCTTACATCATCCATCCATCCATTTTCCGAACCGCTTGATCCTCACTAGGGTCGCGGGGGGTGCTGGAGCCTATCCCAGCCGTCTTCGGGCAGTAGGCGGGGGACACCCTGAATCAGTTGCCAGCCAATCGCAGGGCACACAGAGACGAACAACCATCCACGCCCACACTCACACCTAGGGACAATTTAGAGCGTCCAATCAACCTGCCATGCATGTTTTTGGAATGTGGGAGGAAACCGGAGCACCCGGAGAAAACCCACGCAGGCCCGGGGAGAACATCATATTATTATTATTATATACTGTATATGAAAAAGTATCAACTTTGGCTTCTTTTCCAATTGCTTTCCGGTTTAGGATAGATAAAGAATAGATCCACACAATTAGAAAGCTGCTGTTAAATATCACAGATATGCTCCCACGACATACTGCTGATATATTTGTCGTCAAAGTTCAGATTCCTTAATGGTCAAACGGAAGCTACTACTGTTACACATACAGCACATTTGGATTGGATTGGATAAACTTTATTGTCAAATGTACTGTATGTGAAACATACAGCACAGAAATGAAATTTGACAGTAAAGTTGTACTTGATTTAAAAAAATAAATAAATAAATAGAAAAAAACGGTTACATTACATGAGCAAGTAGCCTGTAAAATGTAACCATACAATGATCAAATTGTATTATTATTAAATATTTCATTCAAACGCACCTTTTTCACTCTGTGTGATGACCGGTCCTCCAAACAGTCCAAACAAAATGCCTTCAGCTTTCCCCCAGGATAAACGAAGAGTGGAAAAACAGAAAAACAAATGCCTCCATTAAGCTTTCGACAGCCTAGTCCTTCGACAACTCTGCCGAATGCAGCATGAAGAGCAAGGCCACACCTGAGTGGGTATGTGCTTGCCAGACAGGTGCATGTCACTGAGGAGCAAGTATCTGGGTGGGGCTGAAAGTGGATGACTTCTTCACCTCACCCAACAGGCCTGCCAGCTCTGCCATCGGGGGAACAAAATAATTTAGCACCACAAGGTACAAATGAATTACGAATGACTTCTCATTGGAATCTTGCAAAATCGGGTCAAAGTAATATGACAGTTAGTGTTTTAATCACCAATCACATTTCATTTCATTGTGACACAAACCTGCTGACACTACATTGCGGCTAAAAGCAAAGTCCATGCAAGTACATGAGATTGCTCTCATCTCTTAATGGTTGCAAAAATATCAATACAGTAATATTTGTGCCGACAGTTAAGTGATATGTACAAGGTTTCAGGGTACCAGCTGACAGCCGAGTTAATTTTAAGGGGGTGTCTCACAAAAAAATGAAATGAGAAAAGGCTAGGGTAGCTCATCTGTAAACTATATTGTAGTAGGTGGCAGTTCCTTTGAAACTCTTACAGCATTTCTATTCCGGGACCTGACCAAGGATAAATTATGTAATTCAACCAGTTGGACACTTACGGCTTTTCCACACAGCAGGAACTTCACCCCTTACCTTGCAAAAATGCAAAATAGTTCATTCCACCTGGGAAGTCATTGAATGCTTCAGTGGGGCATGCGTGTGTGTGGTGAGAAGCAGATAATACTAGAATTTGCTGCCGTTTGCGGTGGCTTCACGCCAGTGGTGTATAAAGAGGGGGGCGCGTAGAGGGGCGGCATCCGAAAAAGGATTGATGTGCATTCAAGCAGCATGTGAAGAGTCAAGAGTCTCCGAACTTGGGTAGTCAACAGCACCCTTTGCGCCCACCCCCATTGACGACCAGTTCCCAACAGGCAGCATCCCCACGAAGCAACATTGCTTCGCAAGTCACTGCTTTGTGCTTCACTTTGCTCATAAGACAGCATCCGTCCAATGCGGGGCTACTACAAGTACGTGGGTGTGAGAGAGTAAATGGAGACGGAGCAGAGAATCAGATCAATAACATGTTGAACGAATAAGTCACAGCAGTAATATTCAACAACACAAAAACTTTCCCACACACCGCTTAGTTTCCACATCAGCCCAATCTCCTCCCCATTTCCAACCAACATGTCAAAACACATTCAAGTTGCACTTGAACGCAACCCGAACAAGATTAATCTCACACAGCAGACAAGACAGACATGTTATTGATGTTCATAATAGCAACGTAAGATGAATAAAAGGCATGTTTTCAATTTTTCAAAGAATCACTTTTGTTTCATATTTTTTTAAATTGTGATGATGACCTGACATCAGTAGATCAGTAAATTCATTTATGGGGAAAAAAAAACCATCCCTCTCTGGCACTTTCAATTGAATTTTTAAGAAAACCACCACACTTGAGGAAAAACAACCAGTCAGAATCAAAGGCCGTGACTGACAAGGTGTCAATAATTAAAAGGTTTTGGAGCCAAGTCAAAGTCTGGTCTCAAGTTGGATTGAAATGTTCTGGCCATTCATGCTTGAAAAGCCTCAAGTGTTGCTGAATTAAAGCAATTGTGCAAAAATGAAAAAAGTTGGAAAAGACTCAATGCCAATTACAGAAAACACTTAATTTCAATTTTTGCCTGAGGGTGGCCCAAAACCAATTCTAAGGTTTCGGGAGACAGCAGTTTTCCTCCACAGGGCCAGGTGTCTGATATATTTTTTTTCTCTTGATAAATCAAACCAACATTTTTGAACTGCATGTTGTGTTTACTAGTGTTATGTGATATTTACATTTGTTTGAGGACCTTATGATCTTGAATATTAACCCTTTCGCGGACAGCAGTGACTACATCGGACAGTTTACAATGTTACGTTACAGGGTGCATGAAAGGGTTAAAATTCGGGAAATTGCAAAAAAGTACAAGTAGGAAGGGGGCAAACACCTTTTCACAGCACCGCAAGTATACACAAATATACACTCCAATGATCACCATCAGTGTTGTGATATAGGCTGAACAATACATCTATTTAATGCAGGTGTCAAACTCAAGGCCCAGGGGCCAAATCTGACCTGCCACATAATTGTATGTATTATATTATAATGTATTGATGCTCCGCTACCGAACAAAATCAATAGGCACAAGATAGGCGCAAATTGAGGGTGGCCACACATTTTTATAAGTTATTGATGGATTGAATGAACAAAATTATTTTGTATTCCACGTCCCCAATGCCCTTTTTATCCAGCTTTGAATATTATTTTGAACCAAGTTGTATTCATTTGTTGCTTGTCTCTGATCGGCACAGGAAATGATGTCATACGCAACATTGATACATAACAATAGATCAACATCGATCATGGAGGCGAGGAAGGACATTTTTAAGACGAAGCAATAGATTTGTTTCAGCGGAAACGTTTTGGTAATCTCCAAGAAAAGTGGTCGTCTTGACAAGACGGTTGCCATATCTCGCCTTTGCAACTGCCAAGTGATATGTAACGGGAAGGCAACTCTGTTGACATATCTGGGTCACCATGGCATCACAAGCAGAAACAAAACCGAATGAATGACTCAGCGGTGGCTAACCGTACAGGGTCGTGGCACAAAGCAACAAAGGCGTTGCTGCCTTATTGATTCAAAAACTTGATTATAACTCTCCTCATGCTCAAAGAATTCTTTCTTATTGTGGAAGTTCGCAGAGAAGAGTCTTGTTGCCACACCATGTAGACCAGTTGATGTTTTTGAAAAAGGATTTGGCAGCCTTTGGCAAAATTGTTTACTATTACATCAATCTTTATGCAGAACAATCACAGCAGTAGGTTTATTTAATGTGAAAATATACAAGTTTAGTACTTGTGTATATATTTTTTTCTTCCACAGAAAGAAGATGTTGAACATAGCTCATTTATATAAAGCAATTCATTGCATTTATATTGATGTTTTAATTCAACACCAGAACCATCTTAGTCTGTTTAATTAGTGCATAAAAAGAGAACTACCGGTAGCTTGTTTTGATCGACTTTGTTTCATGCAATAATATTAAGAGAACAAGCTTATGCCGAAAGGAATTTAAAAATATTTTTTTTTACATTTTGGAATCAGTAAAGCTGAGTTGGTTTGAAAACACAATCCGATGAAACAGCTTTAAATTATTTACAGAAATGCCCTTGTTACCATATCGAAATCGCCTTCATCGTATTGAATTGTATCATTCCAAAAAAAAAAAAAAAAAGCGAAATATTTCTTCATGTCGAATTGTTAGGCCTGACATCGATATGTATTGTATCGGTCAAAAAAACATATCGTTACACCCCGATATTGTGATATTGCTAATTTGATCAAGTGGTCCCTAACCACTGGGGAGTGGCAGGCTGCATAGATGAAAGAATAATAATTTTTTTAAAAACAAAAAAAAAAGTATTCATCATTCAAGGCTGAAACATATTTTGAAACCGGATTCTCTGCGTTACACCCGTCATTGATGGACTCTTGACCCATGCCAAAATACTCACTGTCACGATTGTGTAACGCTAATATTAGCGCACAAGGTATGTATTTGGGTTTTTTGTGCAACGGTGAAAAGGCCCAGTGATGAGACAAGGTGCATTTCACGGACAATACTGGAAGACCTATTTGAAATATGGATTTACGGTGACAGTTGATTTCCCCGCAACAAGCCCACTCTGCACAATATGGAGCGAGCGGCTCTTCATCTGGCATTATGGCGAGATATTTTCATGCACTTTATTTTTGTTCTGTTCTGTGTTGGTGTATTTCAGGAGCATGCTGCTAATCCCATACCATACCGTTTTCTACCGCTTATCAGGGACCAGGCCACGGAGGCAGCAGCTTTAGCAGGGAAGCCCACACTTGCTAATATAATTTGCTAATTTTTATAACCGACGAAATACCCCGGTTTTGTGATTTTTCTATCATTCAGACTCTTTTTTTAATTGTTCTGTTGTGTCATCTGCATGTTTGAGCATTACCATAGTGACAATATCAAAGTGCTTTAATTACCCTAGTTATGGTGTTGGCGCTGCTAGAAAAAAAATAGAGTGGATTAACATTTGGTGTTGTAGCACATTATCAGACAGCAACCCCACTCCAACCCCATGTCGGTTGGCAGTCCCCAAAAAGTATGGACTTTTATGAACCGGTCCATGGAGGAGAAATAGTTGGAGACCACTGACACAAAATTTCTTTTGAATAGAAAATAAAAATAATTACATTAAAAAATAAGCAGCCGTGCACACGTTTTGCTTTGCAATCGTAAACGGCAGCAACCAAAAGTAATTTTCACACAAGCAAGGCCCCCAAGAAAATTGGATTCTCCCACATGGAGTTTTTCTATTCAGCCCAAATCAGTAGATGGACTTGTAAGTAACAGCAGTATCCCAACGGATTTGGTTTGTGTTCTGTAAAAATTCCCCAAGCAGTACCAAGTGTCACAAGAAATAATGCGACATCATTCTCCTCTAATTGGTCACAGGACCATAAACTGGGTGACAACATCAAGATTATGAAGGCAGAGTCTTCAGTGTGGCGTTCAAATCCTGTTTGACTACATTTTTAGCACAGCGATTGCATCGACAGTCTAAGCATACCTGTATGTTTACGCAACGCGCAAGTGTACAAGGAACACAGCAAGGGTCAAACTGTAAATTAGTGTTGTCATGATAGAAGTTTTTTTTTAAACTTCAATACTATACTTGGCCTGCAATTGTTGTGTCATTTAAAAAAAAATCCCCTTTTAAAGGGTTAATCTCTCTAAAAATAGTACATTGATGCTATACTGTATTTAAGTGCAGATTCTGATAGACAGGGCTGGAATACAGATACAGAACTTCCAGGTCTGTACCTTCCACAATAAACAGATGAGGGCCTCCAAATATGGTCCGAAATTTAGTGTGCAATTTCTGGATCCCAAAAGTGGGAAGTGCCACCCAAATTTAAGGGCCATAACATGTTTGAGTTCAACAAAATAATTGACCCGTTTTGTCAGCCACTGCTTTTTGCAAACAAAACCGTCATTGCAGTAAAACATATCTTCAGTCAGTGTCAATCTTTACATCATACAAAACCAGACACTTTTTTTTTTCTTACCGAGCAATGAATTGATACAATAATTATCATGACAGGCCTAATCACGTCCTCAAACATGTCAGTCAGTCGGCCTATTTAAGGGTGATAAGTAGCCACTGCACTGTTTGGTGACGTGGTGTGTACCACACTAAACATGGACTGGAGAAGTGACAGAGAGCGTTGTCTGATGAGATTAGAAAGAAAATTATAGACGACCACAAAAAAGGTAAAGACCGAGCTGCTTGACGTTCTTGTGACAACAGTTGCACAAAATCTGACACCTGTGCACTTCTCCGAGCGTGTTTTTGGAGAGAAAGAACGCACACCCCTCCCATTAATAAAATGTTCGAAATCAATTGCCTAGAATGCTAACCAGACACTCCATTTTGGTGCATTCTGAATAACCAAACAGCACATTTTAACAACACTGAGATTCCAAATGGTCAAAGTGAAGCAGTGTGTCTTTTTAGCATATTTCCAAATGTGCCCTGAATACTACATAGTTCTCAGTGTTGTGCGTCTTCAGTGGTTATCGTCAAACATCCATATTGTATTTGGAAACAAATTTCTGAATTAACTTTACACAATCTGTAATGTCAAATGTTACAAAAATAATCACAGTAATCAATACTAATAATTTAATTCGCCACGTCCAACTCAAAGCGGGAATGTTTTTTTTTCTTTTAAAATGTTGCACTGCTTGGCATATAGATATGAACATAGGTAGATACTGTACAACTTCCCTTTTGAGCTGCATGCCTACAATGACGCTAAAGTAGAGGCATTCCGTGTGGACTGAAACTGAAAGAACTAGGATGCTGGACGCTTTGTTTCTTGCTATACCTGTAATACTAAAATTGGCACAGTGTCTTCACATTTAAAACCACTGGCATATTGAAAGCATTTTGGTTATCAATCCTCATTTTAAAATGAATGTACAAATACTGTATTTCAACAAACAGATTTTCCTGGCCTTGAATTTCACAACTAGTCATCAATTTGCTGAACTGGATAAACTGTGTAGAAAATAGATTCATACGTAAATGTATTTGGCTTTACAGTCACAATGGCCCTCACAAGGAGTTTGAACACCTTGATGTTGTCAAACACACCCGATTTTGTAAACCTGAATTAAAGGAAACAGGACAAGAAAAATATCCTCTAATCTCTAATCACACAAAGCAGAGTTCGCACAGAAGTCATGCCTGACGTTACATAAGACAGTCGCACATTATAAAACTTTACTTTAGCGAGAACCATTAATGCAAACTACCGAAATACTGCTTATCTACACAATAGAGTGAGAGATTATTTTCATCAACTGGGTCAATACTTTAACAGACTGTCAATTTCCACTATGTTAACAAGGGTCAAAAAGTTTCCTTCTCATTTTTTTTCTAACAGAAGCCTTGAGGTTTTGTGCCAAAATTCATCAGCATTTGTCAATTTGTGATTCCCTCAACCTTGACTGAAATCCCTGATCCAGCTGAGGAAACATCCTCAAAGCCGGGCACTGCCACCAAAATACTACTCTGCGAATTTGGTGGGGTGGATTTTATGTCCTTGAGTTGTTGGGCATATACTGTTTGGAGCTGACCAGACAATTTCACCTTGTTTTCAACAGCCCATAAAATATTCACCTCCGCTTCATATAGTTGGTACGACAATACACAACTTGAAGACTGTAAGTCTTGAAGACAGTAATATTCTACGAGGTCAGGTCGAACTACTTAAGAGAAAGTAAAGCAGAAAACTGTTTTACAAATATCTCCAACATTGCCACAAACAACATCCCCAGTTTGCTGATAAATCTGGGGCAGTAAAGGAAACTTAAATATTAATGCCAAATAACACAAAAAAGAGAGCTTGTCTTTGTTTCAAGTGAAGTGATAAGGCACCATCCAACCTCACTCACTACAGCCAGAGAAGATGGCGTCCATCCCAGTTTGGCCTGGCAGATAAACACCGAATTTATCCACAAGCTATCTATGATTAGTTAGGTAGCTAGCTAGCGACAAGCGAGCTAGCTAGCTTGATATTCAGATGCAAACATTTTAAAATAAATAAGTACAAATTAAAGTTCTCAACGCTACATCTTAAAATTCCTTTTGAGTGACAATTAAAAATATGCCACCGATGCAGGACAGGAAGTCTGGATGCCGCAACGTCAATTAAAAATGGCACATTCTTCACATCTTGTTTGGTGTGCACGTCACCTCAGAAATTCAATGAATGATTTTCAGAAACCGGTTCCCGAATAGCTGTCCGAAACTACCTCAGCTTTTTGAGTCATTTATAGAACACAATAAAAAACTTTCAAGGAACATTTACATCAATCATTTAATGACAACTTTTAATTGGGCCTATTTAGGAGAACGGACGGCCTATAGTTGCAATGACACCATGGATGGGGTAGGGGGGTTGGTTACAAACATACATTCATGGATATAAAAATGCTATCCAGCAACTGTAATTGTGCTATTAGATTGCTTACCGAAAAGGACGAATAAAACGCCGCTGATGAGACTGTCGATGGAGACGTTGACAAACACCTGAAACACAGCGCGTAAGAAAATACTCATTATCACTTAAGTAATTCCACGCGCGCGCGCACACACACACACAAGTGAATCGTGAAGACTAGGTAGGGTATGGCACTGGAAAGTTTGAATTGGCACTTTGAGTCACCAGCTAATGAAAGCAGCAACGTGGTTGGATTCCTGACCAAAATTATCAATCATATCTAAAATGGCTGAAAACTCCGTAACACTTATTTACCTGAAAAGCGGCAGTCGGCTGAAGCAATTTCACCTCCAACAAGAGCGGAGCTGTTTGAGACCGTGCCGTGAAGGAATATTGGATTGGAGTTTACTCGCACGTGCAAAAGCAGACAGGTGCACCATGGGATCACATGAAGGGGGTGGGGGGAGTGATTCTGGGACTTAGAATTCTGTCTTCTAAGACTACGATACAAACGCATACAAATAAATATAATAAATAGCGAATTCTTTATTTATTTAGACAAATTACCACACGATCAGATGTCTCGACATTAATTGGTCATTTTGAATATTTCTTATAGGTCACGCACATATTTTAAATAGATGCATTAACATACATTGTGCAAATTTACTTTTTGTATGCTTTATGTAGTTTTGTCCACATTAAGCTTTTATGACTTAGATATTTTGACATTTTTTGAAAGATTTTTGGAATTCTATTTTTTGTTTGGGTTGTCCTCATGAAGCTGTTATGACTTGTAGCCATTTTGATATACTGTGTGTGTGTATATATATATATATATACACACACACACACACACATATATATATATATATATACACACACACATATATTGTGTAAGAACGTTTTTTTTTTTGACGTGAGACATTTTTTGGAGGAACACATGGCGCAGTTTAGTCGAGTTGCCAAATATATTAAATAGTCCTGCAAGTGTATTGGGCCGCCTATTTTGCTCATGTTCCCTACAAAGATAGATAGATCCATCGATTGATGAATAAAAAGAAGTACTTAAAAAGAGCATTAAGTGGGATATGATGTAATTAGACTTGTAAATCAAGAGGCAATTACACCCAAAACTCCTTACATGTTGCTATCGTCAAGGTAGCAGCAACATTCCTGTTCATGTTTATAAATAGTGGAGTTAGGAGTAATTTTATCAATCAGTAAGTTCGAGACAGATAAACCACAAACCACAACTGTGTTGCAAAAAACACTTTGATCCAAACCTGCAAGAGCGCAACATTAAAAAAAAAAAACGTGTAAGCGTAGAAGAGCAATTCATTTGTATAATCATACTTGAAAAGTGCTGCTCTTGCTCATCTATGTGCCAGGGGCGAACAGCCATTTGAAGCTGACTCATTTAATCCAAATCCACTTGAGAACACGTCTGATGCCCTGGGTATTTTCAAACATGATTTAAAACACATATCCAAGACAATAAAGTTTATTCTATAATTTTACAGAACATGGTAACACAAACATACCGAATGACTTGAAAAGGATCGCTGATAGCCCGAGGGAACAGCTCTTCTATAATCAGTGGGCCTTGTGTTGAGAAATCAGTTTTCGTTATTCATATTTGTTGTGCAATAAAGCCTTGGATAACAAAATGAAATGCCCCAAGTAAACATAGTAAGAGAGTGCACTGCACTGATACAAAGGTCCCTCTTAACCTAAACATGGCTATCAAATCCAAAGCAGGGATATACTGGAGGCCAATGGTTGGCATATAAGACTAAAATGTTCACAGGTAAAATGATTCGTTCCATTTCAAAACAATGCTGATCATTTGGAAAAATGTGGTGGGGGGCAGGGTACTCAAATGGGCAAAAATATTGCACCCTTTAATCATGCGGATCATTGCGTCATAAAGACATTTGAGCTCAACTGAAAGACACCAACAGAGGGGAAACAATTTGGCATTCTCATGTGATGTAACCGCCAGCTACAAAATACCTACAGACCTATGGAAGACACAGGACAAGATATTAGCTGGACTTCAATTATTGAGGGTTGCAACTGGGGTGGGTGGGATGTGTGTGTAAGGGAGGGGGGGGGGGGGTCTTGCTGGAGGTTTCACTTCAAGGACACAACACTCACCGTTCGGACATTGCAATGATCCACATCATGTCTTATCTGGTCATGATGTGACTATAATTTGAAATATCTATACTGTATATGCATTTTATTTATTCATCATCTTAGTTAAATATAATTATGCAGCAAACAGGAAGAGCGTCAACATTTGCAGTGTGTTATGAAGTCTACAGAACTTTTTCTTGGGAAGAACTCTGGAAGTTTTACAAATATTGGAAATGTTCGAGAGCCGATCATGAACTGCGCCACTTTTAACAATCCCTACTCACTATAAACTTGTCATGTAATACCCAAATCTAATGACCGCAAAGTATCAAGTGCCCTCCATTTCCCTCAGCGGAGTTGAAAATAAAAACGTACATAGGAAGGATGTCATCAAATGACAGCCTGCTTTTGACTTCAAAATGGCGCCGCGTGAGTGGCTGCCTTTCCAGCAGCTCCCAATTTTGTTGTTCTACTTCTTCCTTTCATAACTTTGCTGCTGTGAATCGGGAATTTCTCCATTACGAGACTAAAAAAGGGTTTCTTATCTTGTCTTATCTTATTTATTTTACCAATTTCTAATGATGTTTTTAAAGGTCATTTTCATTTATTTATTTTTTTTTACAAGTACAAGGGAATGTTTAATCTCAATGTACTACATATCTTCACAGCCTCTTCCAGTCCAAACATGAATTCAAACAGCTGGTTAGCTACAAAGGTAGCCCAATTCCACAGCTACATTGTAAATCTGCCAGTGTTTGACTCCTGAATAGTGTTGAGTTCTCTTGCTGCAGCATAGTCACTTTCTGGAGAGCAACACCATCGCTTTTTTTCCCCTCAAAATAAAATGTAAAAAAAAACATGGGATATGAAATATTTCATTCAACATTTTTTTTGTTTCTTGAAGCAAAAAAAAAGAAAAAACAACAACAGCAACAACAACAAAAAGTCCTCTCTTCTCGGCCTGTCTAACGGAGTCATGGCTGGATGCTACCCTGGCTGTCAGGGTCCGTTTCAGAGGAGCTGGTTTCAGAGTTAGAGTCGTCGTCATTGGGATCACTCATCACACGTTTCTCTCGTATTCGTCGGTGGATCGCGCTGAGTCGAGCCTGCAGGCGCTGATAGTCAAAACGACCACGCTTTTCTCCAAATGGGTCCTGGAAAGGGATTGAAGTCGACAGTCAATCTGGATGTTTCCGTCAGCCAGCAAATTCTTTCGTTGTAACCCCAGTTTAATGAAACAAATTCAAACTGTAGTATATTTTATTTTTTTTGCCTGTATCAAACCTGTATCAAAGTATAAGAGTGCACCGATCGTGTGTGAGCCTCTCCACCAAATTGAGGCATGTTATATTACTGAAAGACGAATTAAGTCGCTATGGAAAACGTGTTGTGCAATTCACCTTAATTCTCGCAGCTGCTAGCTGCCTTTTTCATGAATACCGGAGCCGCGAAGAATGCTTTGGTTATGTCAGCCGGCTTTCGATGTCTTTGGTTCAGCCCAAGGCTATAGCTTGGGGCCCAAGGACAACAGTTACCATGGTGCTAGTTTTGGTTGCAGTAATGTTTTGTGTTGAAAGAAAAAAAAAAACAACAACAAAAACCCATTGTTGTGTCATCCCTGTTTGCTCCAGAGAAGAGCGGTTTGGGCTGTCAAGAGCTTGAGGTAATTAATGGTCACTTACTTTTAATACTGCTAGCAAGTCAGCAATGTTAACATTATGTCCCTAGTTAGCTAGGTAGCTAGCTCACAAATGTTTGTACAAAAACATGAGGACCGTATTTCTTCAATTTTTGGGCTAAAGTTTTGGTAAACATTGTTTTTTTGTGCACAAACACATGTGGAAAGCGTCAAGGAACAAAGGTTAGTCACCTTTGCAAGACTCAATCTTTTTGGTCAATGTCAGGGGCCTATGTTGTTGAGTTCTCATTCGGGCTGAGCAAGTAAAGGAATTCAAATTGACACTGCGATGTTGATTCAGCTCTGCTTCATTTTGGTCAGTAGGCTTTATTTTTTATCTATATTTAGTATTCATATAGTGTCTACATAAGCTCAGTGCTTAAAAAGGACAGTCCACATTTTTACAGACCATTGCTTCATTAATTGTTTGCATCATTGTTGTAATGTGATTGTACCGACTTGTGTTGACACAACACTTGTTTGGTAGAATTTTGTGAAGTTGTAAAGCTTTAAAAGTCCAGGTGTTTAATGTGTTAAATAAATTTATTTAAGTAGACAAATTAACAGTCTTTCACATTAATTTATGGTTCATCAGAATCTGAATCTTACATATTTATTGGCCAAGTTTGTAAAGAAACACACAAGAGATTTGTCTCCGGTAGTTTGAGCCACTTCAGTATTAAATCACACAAGCAACTACACAAAATGAATGTTTTGTGTGTCCCAATGAACCTATGAACTAAGTCGCTGGGGGCTTTATGCACCTGGCAGTGTCACCCATGGCAAATAGATCCTGGGTGAGGGACCAGACAAAGCACGGCTCACAGTCCCATTGTGATGAAAACCACATATGGATCCAGTATAACCTTGCCGAGACACGGGTCATCAGCGAGCACCCCTCTGGAGCCAGGCCTGGAAGTGGGGCTGGCTGTACATATACCAGTGGGACCCGGCGGGGCTCAGCCCGAAGCGGCAACTGTTCGGTGCTTTCTATCATCTTTGTTACTGATTTGTTGCTTTGCTGTTGTATATGTTAGTTGCTCCATGTACAGCACTTTGTGTGCGGTGATGGCTGTTTGAAAGTGCTCCATAAATACAGTTGAGTTGAGTAGTCACCTTCATGTTTTGTCCCTGTAGATGCAGCCTCGCTTTACAAACTCCCTCATAGAAATCAAAGAATTCAAGGAAGGACTTCTCCATTACGCTCCTGAAAATGCACACACAAATTAAATGATCTGCACGGGTCGGAGGAGAAGGTGAGGAAACGATAGGAAAGAGGCATTTAAGAGATGGAAAAGTAAATAGTCTTGCCACAAAGCTTCAGGACAGTTAACTTTGCCCTCCAGCATGTCACACACAGCTACCCTCATTGTTTCATGGCGGATACACTCGTTATAGTTCTTACTGTCCCCTGGATGTCGCTCCTGAAAGTCACACAGAGACATCAAATTAAAATAAGGAACTTCAGGAACCCAGATCAAGAGCCAATCAAAACACCAGAAAATAAATGGCTTGCAGAAGACAGGATTTTTGAGGAAAAAAAAGCACCAGAACGTCATCATTTTTGTAACCTGTAAAAATACCAAATACTACCTTTCAGATATCTTATTGTGTTGTTTAATATATCTTTATGCAAATACCATTAAATAAAAGCGATATTCTGAACTTTTCTCGTACTCATCTTTTGGTCTGAAACCTAAATGTCTTTCAATATAGAATAAATACATAAAATAAGGAATTGACTATGCCTCTCCAATACCTTTTGGAGAGGAATGTACATATCACAAATGGCTCAATAATTCAACATGGCATTTTCTGTACCATACTCTCAGCAGCTAGCCATCTGATCAGCTAATATCCACTAACATTGTGCCATAAAAGAACATAGCATTTGTGTGGCATTCGAGCTGTTGCAGAAAGGACACAAAAATATGCCAATAGACGGTGCGTTTTAGTTTTTTAAGTGCTTTTGAAGAAAATTTCACCAATATGTCGGTTTGCGGGCTGCCCGATAGTCCAGTGGTTGTTAGCACATCGACTTCACAGTGCAGAGGTACCGGGTTCAATTCCAGCTCCGGCCTCCCTGTGTGGAGTTTGCATGTTCTCCCCGGGCCTGCGTGGGTTTTCTCCAGGTGCTCCGGTTTCCTCCCACATTCCAAAAACATGCATGGCAGGCTGATTGAACACACTAAATTGTCCCTAGGTGTGAGTGTGAGCGCGCATGGTTGTTCGTCTCTGTGTGCCCTGCGATTGGCTGGCAACCGGTTCAGGGTGTCCCCCGCCTACTGCCCGAAGACGGCTGGGTTAGGCTCCAGCACCCCCCGCGACCCTAGTGAGGATTCAGCGGTTCGGAAAATGGATGGATGGATGTCAGTTTGCAAATGGCGATTCAGGAATCTGTGAGAAAAAAAAACGGCAGCAGAGTTTTTCACAAAAGATAGGGGTGTACCTGTTCAAATCCAGGTTCATTGTGATAAGGTTTCTCCGTCATCAGAGACTGAATTGAAAGGAGGACAGAGGAGATGCTCTGCGCCGGACTCCATGCTGGTCCTGTCCATGTTCTATACAATAATGCACATGGATGTAGAGTAAGAGAGTGTCTTTATTGTCATTTTTACATGCACAATGTAATTGGAGGGGCATTCTCTGAAGATTCCATTATACAGTACAGTGATCCCTCATTTATCGCGGTTAATGGGGACCAGCACCCTGCCGCCATAAGTGAAAAACTGCGAAGGAGGGTTTGCTCCCCCCTAGGAATTTTTGTGAAAGTGTATGTAGGTATCAGCATGTTTAAAATATGTAAACAGTATTTGGATCGGATTAAACTTTATTGTCAAATGTACTGTATGTGAAACATACAGCACAGATGGAATTTCTTCCCTCTCAACACAAGAGGATTTATACTTGACATATTTGAGACGAGGCGGCCCGGTAGTCCAGTGGTTAGCGCATCGACTCACACAGTGCAGAGGTACCGGGTTCAATTCCAGTTCCGGCCTCCTTGTGTGGAGTTTGCATGTTCTCCGCGGGCCTGCGTGGGTTTTCTCCGGGTTCTCCGGTTTCCTCCCACATTCCAAAATCATGCGTGGCAGGCTGATTGAACACTCTAAATTGTCCCTAGGTGTGAATGTGAGCGTGGATGGTTGTTCGTCTCTGTGTGCCCTGCGATTGGCTGGCAACCGATTCAGGGTGGATGGATATTTGAGACAAAGACTACAGCAGTACATGTACCGGTATTTACTTAAAGCTTTAATTATAAAACATCCATCCATCCATTTTCCGAACCACTCAATCCTCACTCGGGTCGCGGGGGGTGCTGGAGCCGATCCCAGCCGTCTTTGGGCAGTAGGCGGGGGACACCCTGAACCGGTTGCCAGCCAATCGCAGGGCACACAGAGACGAACAACCATGCACGCTCACACTCACACCTAGGGACAATTTTAGTGTGTTCAATCAGCCTGCCATGCATGTTTTCGGAACGTGGGAGGAAACCGGAGCACCCGGAGAAAACCCACCCAGGCCCGGGGAGAACATGCAAACTCCACACAGGGAGGCCGGAGCTGGAATTGAACCCGGCACCTCTGCACTGTGAAGTCGACGTGCTAACCACTGGACTACCGGGCCGCCATTATAAAACATTATAAAGTAATTAACATTCATCAGCACTGGCTTCTGAGAGGCGAAGAGACTAGTGTTAGTGGTGTAGAAGGCTCTCACTTTACCCTCTGACGGTGTAGCTGCCATTAGCCTCTGGCTAGCTCCTGGCCAGCTATCCCCGCGAAGCCGACGTGTTTATGATTAAGACAATTAATGGGTATTGATGAGGAGGAGGCAAAGAGAGACGTGCTGCTGCTGCTACAAGCCCAATCACCCCCCCCCCCCATATGTCTTCTCCCCTGCACGAGAATCAACAGACACAAGGCTTCCCTAGTGTCTCGTGATGGTGGGCGCAGCTGCGAAGATGCACAGCCAATCAGCTCGTGTTATCATTGGTCGATGTCGCGCCGGGTACCAATCATGCGCCTTGAATGAGTGCCGGTTGCCTATACAGTACAGGCATGTACAAAATCTCTGAGTCGTTTGGCATTTTTTTCTGAATACAGTACTTTGGGGGGGGGGGGGGGGGTGATGTACTGAAGCGGCGATAAATGAAGCGCAATATAGCGAGGGATCACTGTATATCACTTATAACTAAAGCTAAAACGAGCTCTCAATTGGAATACCTTGGATCAAAATAACGCTTGAGGCATTTTTTTTCTACCTTGAGTAACGGCTTATTTACATGTACATTGCCAGAAAGCACGAAAGTCAACCGCAGCCACTATTGTTAATGCTACACGGCGCTAATGTGGGAAAAACTTCAAAATAAACCATACCTCACCAAATAATTTATGGACATCAACGCCTTGGTAGGCTTTCATTTCAGGGTTGTACCTCGCAGCGTGTTGCAGCATAACACGCGCGCACGCACGCACACGCGATAATGTACTCTGCACGCGCGCGCGCATGCGTGTGTGCAGTTGTGCAGGGTTTACCCCAGAAAACTTGCAAAGCCTGTTGATGGAGAAGCCGACCGGCTTCAGAATAGACATTTTATTTTAGTCAGTAGAATGTATTTACATTGTCATGAAAAAGTATTTGTCCCTTCCTGATGTCTGTGATCATTGCATATTTACCACATACAAAGGTATCAGTTCATCAAACCAATTTTAACAACAAACAGAGACAACCCAAGGAAATACAAAATGCAGTTTCTAAATGCAAATTTAATTTATTAAGACATAAAAAACTACATGTCCCTATGGGAAAAAGTAATTGCTTAATAATGTGTTGTGCCTCCCTTGGTAGCAATGACTGAAATCAAGCATTTGCAAGAATTGATGAGTCTTTGACATCACTGTGGAGGAATTTTGGCCCATTCTTCTTTGCAGAATTAGTTCATCTCTGCCTTATTGGAAGGTTTTCTAGCATGAACTGCCCGTTTAAGGTCACACCACAGTATCACAATTGGATTCAAATCCAGACTTTGACTTGGCCACTCCAAAACTCCTGGTGTGTTTTATCTACTGCATGACCCAAGAGCGCTTGCGTTTGAGGGCACAAACTGATGGTCAGACATTCTCCTTCAGGATTTTCTGTTATACAGCAGAATTAATTGTCCAATTAATCACGGCAAGTTATCTTGGTCCTGAGTTTGCAAAACAGCCCTCGGCCATCAAAATGCCACCACCATGCTTCACTGTTGGCATAATGCTTTTTGTTTTTTTTGGGTTTGTTTTCTTTTAATCAAATGCTGTCCAATTTTTACACTGCATATAACCGGTTGCACATCTTCCAAAATGTTCACTTTTTGACCCATTGACTCATCAATCCACAGAATGTTTCCAAAAGTCTTGAGCATCATCAAGATGTCTTTTGGAAAATGTGAGACGAGCCATTGTGTTCTTTTTGGACAGCGGTGGTTTTCACCTGGATGCCATGTTTGGCCAGTGTCTTTCTTATGGTCGAGTCGTCGAACACTGACCTTAACTGTGGCCAGGGAGCCCTGGAGTTCTTTAAATGTTGTTTGAGGTTCTTTTGACCTCCTGCATAAGTCATCATCACACTCTTGAAATAAGTTTAGCTGGGTGACCACGCCTGGGAATGTTTGCTACTGTTACCATTTTTCTGCATTTGTGGAGAATGGCTCTGACAGTGGTTCGCTGGAGCCCCAGAGTCTTGTATACTGCTTTGGAACCTTTTTAAAGTGATGGATTTCAAAATCTATTTTTTCTCATTTCTTCTTGAATTTCTTTGGATCGTGGCATGACGTTTGTTTCTTGACATCTTGTAGCCTACTTCATTTTGTCTGACACATCTATTCATGTGATTTATTGATTGACCAAATGTGGCAGTAATCAGGTTTGGGTGTGGCATGTGAAATTGAACTTAGCGTTCCTAAACTGTCGTTAGTCAGAGTTACTTTGAGATTTGACAACTTAGTTTTTCACATAGAGCCAGATAGGTTTGCTTTTTTTCCCCCCTTGGTAAATGAAATCATCCTCTAGAAACTGCATTTTATATTTCCTTGGGTTGTCTGTGTGTGATATAAACATATGTTTGATTAAATTAAACATTTTTGTGTTGTAAATATGCAAAGAACACAGAAATCAAGATGACAGTGAGACCTGGAATGGCCTATTTGGGAGGAACGCCCCCACCCCCTCGATCTGAACTCAAGTGTTTTTCTGTTACTGGACTTCTGTGGTCATCACGGATTGTCCATAACGAACACCAGGTTCAAACATAAGGGTGTCCATATGTGCACTTGGGACCAGGCCCCCCTAGCCCGCAGTTTGATGATTTACTTTGTAGTCATGTCACTGGATTAAGGGACGCATGTTTTGGACTGACGAACTGATCAGCGCCTGGTGTGTTGGCTCCGTGGTGAAGGAAGAAGGCGGTCCGACCCGGCAGACGCATACATATTGTGAGAGTTTGTCAGTGCCTGTTGTAACGGCCGTTCCCTGAACCCGGTGGCAAGGGATGCCGTCAAGCTGAAGAAAGAGTCCTAATGGGCCTTTGTCTCATGTGGGACTGCGGACACGATCGGCGATGTCTGCGAGTGTGAGTCTTGGTGGACTTGGAGAAGGTATTTGACCATGTCCCTCAGGAGGTTCTGGAGGGAGGTGCTTCGGGAGTATGGGATACCGAGCCCCTGAATATGAGCTGTTTGGTCCCTGTATCACTGATGTCAGAGTTTGGGCCGCATTGCCAGCAGTGAGACGGATTCGTTTCCAGTGAGGTTTGGACTCTGCGACAGATGCCCTTTGTCACAGATTATGTTCAAAATGTATGGACAGATTTTCTAGGTGCAACCCAGGCGTTGAGGGAGTCCAGTTTGGTGGACTCAGTAATGCATCTGTGCTTTTTGCAGATGTGGTGATACTGTTGGCTTCTTCAAGCTGTGATTTCCAATTCTTGGAGCAGTTCGCAGCCGAGTATGAAGCAGTTGGGATGTAAATCAGCACCTTCAAATCTGAAACAATGGTCCTCAGTCGGAAAAGGGTGGAGTGCCCTCTCCGGGTCGGGGCCGGGGTTGAGATCTTGCCCGACGTGGAGGAGTTAAAGTACTTGAGGCGGATCAGTGCATCATCTGCTGTGAAGCGGAATCTGTATCGGTCTGTCATGGTGAAGGAAGAGCTGAGCCAAAAGGGGAAGCTCTCAATTGACCCGTCGATCTACGTTCCTACCTTCACCTCTGGGTCATGTTTTTTTATATTTTTTCCCCCAAGATGGCGCCCGAGTCGGCAGCCTTTGGCAAGTGCTCTTCAAGAGCCTTGCATTTTTGTTGTTTTTGTCTTTTTGTTTTGTCACATGTTGTTTGTTGTTTCATCGTGTGGACCTGATATGGACTGTTTTCAGCGTTTTTTGGCCACGACATTCGTCAAAGGAGAAGTATCTGTGCTTGGTGGTTGCGCCTTCTCGGCAGCACGCCTGTACCAGCACAGATTGTGATTGGGTGGAATGTCGGCGCCATTGACTGTCGGTGCTGGACAGACCTGGGGCGCTTGTGTTTTTTGCGCCTGTAATGGGCAGCATTTCTCACAACCCCGTTTTGTTCAGTGGAGATGTCGGCGCTGTTGGACAGTCGGCGTTGGTGCGGCTGGATGAATGGCTGCTGAAGTTGAGGATGGGGAGAGAGGAGCGTTGGCGCAGAGCGCCGATGCGTATTTGGAACCGAGAGTCGCCGCTTGGAATTGAAATGGATTTCCATGGGACAGGAGAAGTGAACCAATCTCTTTTTTCGTCAATGGATGCTACAGCTTCTTGTTGACTTTGAAACTTAGCTTGTAGCCAACGTGTGCACATTTTGAGCATGGCGTCTCTGATCCACTGGTTAAAGGACACTTTGATTCTCTCCTCTTTCATCTCAAACTGCTTCAAACAACAAAGCGTGTGACGGAAAAGTGGTTAGGACTGCACGACTGTCCGTGTTTTATGTTATGTGTTGTGTTTATTATTTTACCTTATGTTAACTGATTTGTTAAGCGCTTTGTTACAGCTGCCGCTGTTGTGAAAGCGCTATATAAATCAGCATGTGTTGTATTGTATTGTATTGTATTGTATTGTATGACCAAAAGAATGAGATCCCAGATACAAGCAGCCGAAATGAGTTTCCTCCGCAGGGTGTCCGGGCGCCCCCTTAGAGATAAGGTGTGACCCTCAGGCATCCAAGAGGGACTCAGAGTTGAGTCGCTGCTCCTCCACGTTTAGAGGAGCCCAATGAGGTGGCTCGGCACACTGGACACATTCCCGGTGAGGTGTTCAACTATGTCGTACCGGCAGGAGGCCACGACACTGGACACATTGAAGAGACTATGTCTCCTGGATGGCCTCGGAACGCCTTGGCGTCCCTCCGGGAGAGTTGGAAGAAGTGGCTAGGGAGAGGGAAGTCTAGGATTCCCAGCTGTAGCTGCTGCCTCTGTGACCCAAACCTGGCTGAGTGGTAGATGGAAGGAAAACTTTTCCATAGATTGAAGTGAAAGCTTCAAATCCAACTCGTTCATGCCTGCATGCCAGTCCGAGCTCCAAGTTGCAAATGTGTTTTATTCACAGGACCAGCCAAACAATGAAAAAAAGTGTCATTTTGTACTCCGAAAAATAGTGTCAGCATTTCTCATTATCATCGAGTTATGAGTACGGTTAATTATAATGCATCAAATGATGAAAATTAGATGCATACTAAATATTTAAATCAGTAACTTGCAACTCACCCAAGGATGCTGAGGCAGACTTTGCCATTGCGGTAAAAATTGGGATTGAACCGGACACTGTTCTGACCAGTGGTGATGAGCTTGACCCGTGGCGGGTGGATCGGGTAGTCCGGAGGGCATCGAAACAGGAATAGGAAGAAACCGCCCTCATATGGTGTATCAAATGGCCCTATGATTAGTGCATGGATCTTAGAAAGAAAAGAGAATACACTTAATACACTGCATTTCAAGTAAGTATACTGCACATATCATCACAAGTTAAAAATAAACATTTGAATTTTTGTTTTGCTGGGACTGCTTTTGCATTTGCATGTTATTTCTCATGTCTATTTAGATCATTGCAAACTGGTTCCCTCAGATAAAGCCAGGCTCCTGTCAAGCAAATGCAAAAAAAAAAAAAAAACCCCCAAAGCAAAACAAACAAACAAACAAACAAACAACAAAATTACACGCACAAAAGAACACTGATGAGGGAACAAGCAGGTATTTCAAGCTGCTGGTATATTTGGAATCCAAAGCTCCGCAGTCATACTATAGGTTGATTTGCCCTCTAACCAATGTTGACAAGGTCAAAAACGTGTGCGGCATTCTTAAAGAGAAATTCTATTGGGCAAGAAGGCTGGATATCTCCAAACAGCACTTCTGGGAGCTAATAATTGCATTCAACTTAACGGGTTTGCATGGAGCCTATAATTCCAATTAGAACAAAACTGTATGACCAAACGAAATGAAAACACTCCAAAATAACACCTCAAGCCGAATAAACAGACAGAATCCCAATTAAATTTCGTTCTTATTCACAGGCGTGGTATATTCCTTTCGCCAATCCAAACAGATGTCATCAATACGTTCAATCGGAGTAGCAGTGCTGCGTGCGGTCTGCACTTTCTGTCTTCACGTAAATCATGGGTTATGCATTTGAAAATGGCACCTTCCTACCAGAGGGTGTCTGAAGCAGGAGTGCTTGTTTTAAATTACTTGTAAACTTATTTTTATTCAAGCTGTTGCTTCAAAGAAAGTGTAAACAATCCAAACTTACTGTGTTAAACTGACAAATGAACTCCTCCTTGATAAATCACATGATGTTTACTCGCGAGTAATTTGTAAAATAGATGACTCAACGCCACCTTGATAAAACACGCAATGTTTACATCGATCTGCATGTCACAGTCCAGCTCAAAGCCTGTGGCAAAAAATGAGGGGACACAAACAACCAAGGAATACTTTACTGTAAACAATAAGTTTACTTTTAACAATAAAAAGGTTTAAGGGATGTGAGTGTGTAAATATCTGAAGAGTGTGCAAAGTATATGTATGAATGTAGGTACATGGGCGGTAACGTGTGAATAAAACAACCAAATAACACAACAAACAAAAGGAGTGTTACCTAAGGGCAGAGAGCAAGCACGATTATGGAGCACACCTATATACAGTAATGGGTGAGCCAGGTGGCTCCAACCGAGAGGACTCGCCCCTGCCTGCCCGAGGAACCGCACCAGCTGGATAGGGGCGGTGCTGTGACACCCCCCTCCAAATTTGGCCAAGGCTAAAAATAAACTCCTCCTCTTGTCTCAAAGTTGAAACCTGGCATCTTCCAAACCAACCAACCATCCATCCTCCACCTCAACAATCATATATCTAAGAAGTTATTTAAGAGGAGGAAGAACATCTCTCAATCAATCAAATTCACTTTATTTATCCGTTAGGAAATTCATGAGCAGAGAGGCCCACAAAACACAAGTCATGACCAATCGCACAAAATTCATCATAACAGAAAACATCCATCCATTCATCCATTCTTTTTGTGATCCACTTTATCCTCACAAGGGTCACGGCGGGGGGGGTCCTGGAGCCTATTTCAGCCGACTTCAGGCAGTAGGCGGGGGACACCCTTAACTGATTGCCAGCCAATCGCAGAGCACACACAGACCAACAACCAGTTTTATCCGGGTCCTTCGGTTTCCTCCCACATTCCAAAAACATGCATGGCAGGTTGATTGAACACTCCAAATTGTCCCTAGGTGTGAGTGTGAGTGTGTATGGTTGTTGGTCTGTGTGTGCCCTGCAATTGGCTGGCAACCAGTTTGGGGTGAAGTCGGCTGAGATAGGCTCCAGGACCCCCCGCGACCCTAGTGAGGATAAAGCGGTTCGGAAAATGGATGAATGAATGAATTAACAAATCCATGGAATTAAAAGGCGGGGCCCGGTGGTCCAGTGGTTAGCGTGTGTGTCTGAGCATGGATCGTTGTTCGTCTCTGTGTACCCTGCGATTGGATGGCAACCGGTTCAGGGTGTTCAAGGTGGATTAAGATGGGGAGAAAGGTAGAGATGACCCTCTTAGTCCTCAGAGAGTGTGAGAGAGAGAGAGAGAGAGAGACCTAGACTTATGTGCTGATGGTAACAGGATGTACTCAGAGTGCTTTGTGGAAGAGAGAGAGAGAGAGAGAGAGAGAGAGTGGGAGCTGTCGGTTGCTATCCAGGTGCCTTTTTAATGACAATTATTTTAATTACTTTAATGTTATTGTAGATGCTTGCCTCTCTACTGTCTTCCATCACATCAAAGATCTTGGGGCACTGAAAACCCTTTCCGTCCTGTCTCCCTCTGTTGGTCATCGTTTTTCATGTTTCATAAGACAAATGGTGCCTTTTGTTGCTTGGGCATGTGCAATGACAAAGACCCATTCCAGTCCTTATCTTAGCAAAAATAAACAAAACACCATTAAAAATCTCCCAAACGTATGGAGGTAATTTGGTATACTGCTCATCACCAAGATAACAGTGGCAGATCATGGTTAAGGGCCGTTTTTCTTCAGCTTGAACTTGGGCCTTACTCAAGGTGTAGGGAATTACAAACAGTCGTGTTAATTTTAATCAGCCATTTCTAAATTCAGTCAAAGTTTTCATCGCACTTGTTAGTTTTTAATCACATTGAGTCAACCTTGTCCCATTTCGGTTTGGTCAAGTTTTGGTCGACTAAAAGTTAAGCATTTTAGTCTGTATTTTAGTCCAAGATGACAATTGGATTCATCTAGTTTGAATAACAAAAACTGGGAACATTTTAGTCCGGACAATCATTTTAAGTCTTTGGGGTTTTTTTGTCAGCAAATATTGAACATTTCCATCTGATTTAAAATTAATTCACAAAACTTTTTCTCTCATCAAAACACAATTCAATGAATACGAGACATAGGATATGTTCTGATAAAATGTGCACATTTTTTATTTACTTTCTCCATTTCAAATTCATACTAAAAACAAAACTATCCTATTTTATGGAGAAATATTGCAGCCATCTTTATGCGTGCATGCATTCATTTCATACATTAATATTGATGGCAATTCAAATCAAATTTCCTTGTGATGGTTCTGTGAAGAAAAGCATTGTATGTCACCAAATACATTAGGATGCAAACTCCTCGAACAGTAGTTCCCAACCTTTTAATATCACAAAACTCAGGCAACCCCAAACATTTAAAACGGACAATTTGAGTTGCTTTATACATTTATAGCACATTTATGAAAACGTAGGCTAATGTTGTTCTGAATTATGTATGGCATATTATTTTATTTTATTGAGATGACTTGTTTTAGTTTTAGTTTTTAATTTGCATCTGTGTGTGGCTGCCCAGGTGATTTGTGCTAACTATGATTCACCAGCATCTCCTTTTCGCTTATACTTCTGTCTGCTTTAACTAAACTTGCAATCCAACTGAAGCCTTAGTTGCTTAACCAGTATATCTTATCTTTTAGCACAAATTCAACTTCACACCCATAATTACATCAACAAGTGGCTACTATCGCAACATGCTACGAAATATTAAGATAAGATAATCCATCCATCCATTTTCCGAACCGCTTGATCCTCACTAGGGTCGCGGGGGGTGCTGGAGCCTATCCCAGCTGTCTTCGGGCAGTAGGCGGGGGACACCCTGAATCGGTTGCCAGCCAATCGCAGGGCACACAGAGACGAACAACCATCCACGCTCACATTCACACCCAGGGACAATTTAGAGCGTTCAATCAGCCTGCCATGCATGTTTTTGGAATGTGGGAGGAAACCGGAGTACCCCGGAGAAAACCCACGCAGGCCCGGGGAGAACATGCAAACTCCACACAGGGAGGCCGGAGCTGGAATTGAACCCGGTACCTCTGCACTGTGAAGTCGACGTGCTAACCACTGGACTACCGGGCCGCCCAAGATAAGATAAGATATCCTTTATTAGTCCCACACTGGTTAACTCAGCCAGCATTAGTTTGCGATCGGTTTAACGCTCCTTTTGGAACATGACAGGCAGTGGTTTAATGTTCCGTGACAAATCACCACCACTAAACTTTTTTGTGAACTTGCCACGTTGTCTTTGTGGTGAACTGTGGCGTGTCTCTTCAATAACAGTTCTTGCAGCAATGTAGTTCCCCTGAAAAAATGTGGATCCCCTGCCTCCGCAACTTGAGTTAACACGCAGCTGTTCTGATGTTGGTGCGTCAAATTAGTGATAAAATATTTCCTGCAATGTGCTTGCGCACTGGTTATTGCTGTTTGGTTGCATTGAATGAGTATTCTATGGATTTTTTTAAGATCTTCTGTTTGTGGAATGCACCTCGAGTCAACTGCCAAACAGGAGTACAGTAAAACTCCTCAACAACGAAACCTACATGGGCGAAAATACCCCCAGTGTGAAAAAATCTTCATGCATTAACACCATTCCCACTCTCCTGCCCCTCATACAACGAAAAAAAAACCCTGTTGCGTTACACGAAATGTTTTTCTCTGCTCTAACCTCCATAGAGATTCACTACAACGAAGTCTAATCCAACAGCGACCTCTCCTGCTTCGTACAGAAACGGCAACAGCAACCACCACACTGGTTTACAGTAAATATTCCCATCTACGGAGTTCTTTCAAAAGGAAATTCCTTCACCCGGACTAAAAACCTATGCATTTGTAAATTTCCCCAATGTGGGACAAATAAATGGTATCTTTAATCTTTAATTAAAATTTCGACAACAATGTTACATTAACGATCAATTCATAACACCGGAATTTCCACTATCCGGAACCCGAAAGCCATACAGAAGCACGCAGTGGTGCAAACACAAGCAAGTCCCGCTCGATACTACGGAATAACTCTGTCCGCACCACCATTTACTCTCATTGGATACGAAACGGTGACATGTAAGTGACTCTAATAGCATGAGTTTTACTGGAATAGTGAACGATTTTTATTTCGTTCACAGCTCCGAGTTTCCTAAACGCAACATACTCATAGCTGCTCTGCCATTGGCTTACCGAGCATCATCCTGGCCTCCGATTGGCCAAGAGGGACCTCACGATCTATGTGTGTAGATACTGCAGCTAGATCCGTGGAATATGGAGTGGAATGCATCCGATTAGCTGCTCAGAGTAAATTGCTTGTGGCTCGAAGGACAGTCAAATAAACGAGCGTTTCCTGGAAACGTGCTAAAAACCTTACGCTAACTGGAGCGCTAATTAGAGAGAAGGCGAGTTCCATCGCGCTCACTATGGCCATCGAGGACTACGAAGCGTCCCGTGGCTTTCTTTAAAAGTTCATTGCATGACCTCAGCTGAGCAACGCTGTCTTGGGTGGCGATCGAGGGGAGGTCGAGTTAGAGACAGTGAGATGGTGGAAAGAAAAGCTACCGGGTCTAGGAAGTATTTGTTATTATTAGATTCAGACACAGCATGAACGTTGCATTGCTAAAATGGCTACAAAACGGACCTTTGGATGTCAAGCAGCAAAGACAAGAAGCGCTCTGACGCTGGAAGAGAGGGTAAAAGTGATCAAAATGAAAGACGGAGGAAGCAAAATAAAATATATTATCCAAGAAATTGATGAAAGTGAATGCTGATCGTAAATGTAGCAATTTTTCCCTTTTTTTTCCTTTCTACACTGACTATATGAAGTGTCAAATAAGTGTGTGCTCATACTTATGCACTATTGGGATAAAAATAAAGAGTACACATTCGTTTGTGTGTGCGCGTACATATACGTTTGTGTGTGTGTGTGTGTGTCTGTGTGTCTGTGTTTACATCTGACATCAAATTTGATACAATAAAAAACCCACTGTTGTGAAAAATTTCTTGCTGCAAACATGATTTAGTTGTAGAGGAGTTTCACTGTACAGCATTTGTTTTCTTTTCCACACAGTTACCGATCGTTGACTGCAAGTAAAATGAAAACATGCAAATAATGTGTCACCGCTTTCATTTAATGTGTGTGTGCGCTCTCACCGCAGGGGATACTTCTTTTTTTTTTTTTTTAGGTATAACTACACTGGCGCAAGGGCTGAGGAGGAGGAGGTGGAAGAGACAGGATTTGACAAAAATTATAGAATTTTCACCTTGTCTTTTTTTGTGAACTAAAATGTCCAGATTTTAGACCAGCCTTTATTTAGTGAACTACATTCATCAGACATCTCATTAGTTCATGAAAATGCATCGTGACTTAGTCCTAGTTATTGTTTATGAGATGGGGGTTTTCGTCTCATCTAGTCTAGTTTTCATCTCGTGAAAAATGTGCGTTGACTGCAGACAAAAATATTTTTGTTTAGTTTTCATTTACAAAATTAAAACTCACTAACAATTCCAAATATCAGTTAGCGTTAGCACAAAACATTACTGCTATAAAAAATGCTGTTTCATCAATAACTGCTTCAAAAAGGCTGAGTATGCAGAAAAGTGGTTAAGATTGAATGACTGTGTGTCTTATGTGTTGTATTATTTAGTTTTTATGACTTCTAGTGGTGCCGCAAGAGTGGCTGCCTTTACAGCAGCTCCTATACTTTTTTGTTCTTCTACTTTCTTCCCTTCATGACGTTGCTGCTGTAAATTGGGAATTTCTCCATCATGAGACGAATAAAGGGTTTCTTTTTATTATTATTATTATTATAAATTTAAAAATGCCAGGAGAAGCCTTTTAGAACTGTTAAACTTTACTTGGGGTTAATCAGGGTGATTGCAAATAGTGGCAGGTGCGTGGGTGGACTCCCATTTAATTGCGTTTGGGCGATAATTGAGATCAATATGTATTGTGAATAACCGGTAATCGATATCAGAACATGCCTTTGATAAAATGTTCAATAGAAAAAAAATAATACAAATCAGAACGCTAACCAGCATTTTGCGTGTTGTAGGCAGCGCAGTGGTCTAAAAACACAAAACAGCAGTTAATCCAACAAAGAAGCTGCTAAACCAATGAAGAAGAAACAACCAAACCAACATACTCACAAGGAAGGAGACAATTCCATTACTTTGTTCAAATAAATCACCAGTTGACTCAGTACAACTTTTGCAAAGGACCCCTTGCAAGTTCCCTGTCTTTGACGTGCAAGCTTAACAGTTCTAACAGCACCAGTGTTAGCCATCTCAGACCTTCGTCATTGCACTGAAGTCAAAATCAGGCAAGTAAAATATGAATGGACAATGGAAATAATTGGTCCACTAAAAAGATAAAGTTGTCCTAAAACGGTTGGTCAATGGTAATGCATGAACTGCAAGACAGGATTAGTTCACAACACTTATATTTTATGAGCATTGAATGAAGGTTGATGTAATTATCAACGATGCAGCTTTAGGGGAGCAACTAACTTTTCGAAAAGCATTTACAGTGAACTGGTGAAGGAGCAACTTGCACATTATAAAATAATGTCGAACTCCTGGTTTAAACTTTTTTTTTTAATTGGAAGGAAAATGGGAGGTTTTGAGATTGCTTTTCATCACTCAAAATAATTCAATTTGTATTTGGGTCAGCATGCCTGAGCAGAAAAGGCAATATCTTGGCTCAAATTCACCTTACTGGTAGACACCCCTCAAGGCACCTCATACTGGGCTAATTGGGGATTTTTTTTTTTGGTCTAGCATGCAGGAAGTCATAGATGTACTTTATAAACTATTCGGCAAATGTGGCTTGCTGAATATCTGGTCATTTACCTTGGTCATGTCTTGAGGATCTGGGACGACAAACATCCCAGGTGGAGGTTCCTTGTAGATAGACATAATATCCCTAAAAAAAATAAAAAGTAGTCACTCTTTCAACGTGCCAATATTTGTTCTGAGATCTCAAACGTCCTGTGTGATTTCAAAGGTATTCAATGATATTTAAATTTGTCAGGAAACATAATCAAGTCTGATTACCATTGCTGTAACAAGACAGGTTTTCAAAAGACTTTGGAAGGTTAGATTCTCAGTTCTCCTGTAGTTTAAAACTTCCCAAGAAGGCGGCATTTCTTATAAGTTTTCAATTTCGGTTTCATTGCTGCAAAGTTGAAAAGTTACCTCTTGATCCTTAAAATAGCTGGCTGCGAGGTTTTTTCGTTGTCCCAGTCAGTACTCCGGGTCGGGTCCCAGGAAGCGGCGTAGACCTGTGTTAGGGGGCCTGGTCCGGCCACTCCGGCGACGGCTTGCCCAACACTCTGAGCGGGTGAAGAGGTGTGCATGTTCGGTGATACGGACACGACCGGTTGAGATAAGACAAACGCGTTCCAAAAGTCCGTCTGGGTAGCCGGGAGACCATCATTTGGAGATCCATCGGGGCTGAGGCCACTCTGGTCACCCTCAGAAGACGAACCCGTATTGGCGCTGAGGGGTGCACCCGTTAAGGAGTTTGCCAAAGTCTGCAGGGGTGAAGATCCACCGCTCTGTCCGGTAACACCAGGGCCATGTGTATCACCGGTTGACGTATCTCCAATGCTGTCCGCCATGCCTCGCAAGCTATCAAGCTGGAGCTAAAATGCTGGTGTTCAATAATGTATACAAATTGTTCGAAGCATTGACAGGTGAGCGACAAATTGAAAGTCTCTTCACCTGTGTGGTGCTTTAATGGTATCAGAGAAACGACGACCCGGGTCGAGATGACACCAGAAAACGAGAGATTTCTTCTCCTGGCATAGTAGCTATTTATCGTTAGCTTAACTGTGTTTTCAGCAGGCCTAAAAGTAGAAAACCGCCAGCAAACTCACACTTTCCGCGCGTGACAGTCTATGAGAGAGTGTACCAGCAGGTTACGTCGATTTATAAGAATGCGGGTTCTAAATAAAAATTAATTCTCACCCCCGGTACCCTGGTCAGAACCACTAAAAGGCTAAACTTTTACACCAGATTTCGATTCAAGCCAAGAGTCACTCGTATGGTATTTGGGAACTTCCGGTATGACTTCAAAGTTAAGTACACTTAAAAATAGACGTATGTGTCGTAGAATACCATGTGTTTCCTTACTTCAAACACTTGTGCAGTCGTCATAAGGCTGCATGATAAAAGTGATACTCTCAATTGTAACATTAACAAAAGAATCTACATCTAGTGCAAGAGCTCTGTCAGTCCTTTGAATAACACAATCTGTCGTGTACAATGATGTAACGGTACTGTTTCACCCTAAAGGTGTTTCCGATGTTTTGGTTACCTTGTAGCAGAGATGTTAGCAAGTCACACGATGAATTCTTCAATCTTAGGAAAGTGAAGTCCTAATGAGAAATCTCAAAGCCAAGTGATAAATCATATTAGTGTCTTACATGCGGGTTGTGGTTTTTAAAGCAGATCAACATGATGAAATATCATTGGCCAATTAATGTAACCTGAACATTGTGTCCTTCACTTTAAAACAATGCAATCCAATTAAAGGGCACTTCCAATTATTTTGTGAAAATAATTTACACTTAATTTCATCTTTTTATTTTTATCCCCAACAACAACAACTGTCAAAGACACAAAACATGTATGCTTGTTGAATATCTCAATCCAAGGCCATGTCACAGACACAGGGGTAAAATTGTATGTAAATAAGTTGAATTCTCTCTCAGAGACCACTTTTGACTTTTTGGGGGGGCACCAGGAGTTCCCAGGCCTCTCTGCAGGACATGCCCAGAACACCTCACCAGGAAGGCATCCAAGAAGCATTCTAACCAGATGTCCGAGTCACCTCATCTGGCTCCTTGCGATGCGGAAGAGCAGCGGCTGCACTTTTTTCATGCGGATCAATGGCTGAATGTCAGCAAACTCTGAAATTCACATCAAGCTTACATGAAGGCCATATCTCTCTGAGCGGCGTGTTTGCGCATAGCGAATGTTGCATTTTTCTTTAGGATTCATTAAAGATCACATAATGCAAAGATCAATCATTTTCATGGTCTCAAACTGTTTTTCTTGCCACAAATAAAACTTGAACGTGTTCAAAATTTGATGACGCCAAAAAATATATATATTTGCAATCATTAAAAATGTTTCGGAATATCTTTGCAACTGTTTGCAACAATTAATGAACCTTGAAAAAAAAATTACATGCGCACACACTTGCAAACCTTCGCCAATCAACGAGACACGGGGTGAAGCCAACTACTGGTGAACAGAGATAAAGAAGTCGATAGAATAAGTCCATCAATTGCATTCAGTATGAACTTTAACATTGATTGCACATAATTAAGATGGGGTGAACTGAATTATCTTCCTCTCTCGAAGATTATTTTTTTCATTATGTGCAATGTACAAGGACTGGTAGGTTGGAAAGAACGACTGGTGCTGTATAGTGAAACAATTAGGAACTATAATAAAATATTTACTAAAATTTGAGTGATGTACTCATGTGTTATACAGTGCCCTTGAATGTGAACGATCAGGTTCGGTGGTATGCAATTTGGAAGCATCCGAGCGGAGTTTCCCTTTCAAAAGAATAAATAGGATGATGGATAACCCTTAGCATCATCCTCATTAAGAACATGCTATTGTAGAATTAGACTACCGTCCAAATAAAAATACAACATGAAGGATGGAAACGTTACAAAAAAAGGTTTCTCAACAAAAGGCAAACTAAAGAACACGTTTGTTCCAACCATTTATTTAAGATATTTTTCAACTGAAATGGTCTTCAAGAAAAATGTGTACAGAACATAAAAATGTATACTGAGGTGTATCAGCCTCAACTCTAACTTCTGTTGATTGGAATGGCCCATCAGCGCCTTTAGAGTTCCTGTTCTGGAACATCCACACTCCCTCTTGTTGAATGGAGGGAGGGTAACTTCGATGGAGAGGCGATGGGAGAGGGGTAAAAGGACGCTGAAGGTATGAGTGTTTCCAGATTTCCAGATTTACATGGCAAACAGGATAAGGAATGCCACCATCAGACAGAAGAGACCCATAGCCTCAGATAGAGCAAAGCCCAAGATGGCGTAGGAGAAAAGTTGTTGCTTTAGGGAGGGGTTCCTGCAGAGAAGAGAGGAGATTTCAGTGCCAGGTGTCAAGCAGATTACATTTATGCTAATATTCATATACTGTATCATATAATAGAACTGGAATATTAATCACAATTTTAATCGGGATTTTGATTTGGGCTTCTTTCAATCTTGAAAATGTTCTCATTGAAGAAAAACGATTGATGTGCAGAACGGAATGATGCGCTTAGAAGTTCCAGACGCTGTGAAAGTACCCTGAATGCACAATGTTGCTTGCGAGTGTGTAGCGTATGTGATTCTGCAGTTCCCGAGCGTGCTTTAAGCCGTTTAACGACACCAAGTTGGAGTTGAATATAACACTGAATGCACAACAAAAAGAATTACACACATTGTATATTTAAATACAATAAATAGCTAATTTTAAAAACATGACCACTAATGCTAAAGTCAATGTAAAATCTAATTGACGTGCTAACGGGAAATAAGCATCAACTTCGGGAGTGATATTCCTTCAAATAGCAAATATTTACATACAAATGCTGTGGAAACACATACAGAGGTAAGATACGACTCAAAGGCACAAAGTTTCCCAAGCTGTGGAAAAAACAGTTGTTCATGAAGTTCAAAAGATCACAGCAGACGCTGCACCGATCTGCCTGTCGATCTCTCGCTCCCTCCTGCCCTCACTCATGAACAAGACCCCAAGATACTTAAACTCCTCCACTTGGGGCAAGATCTCCTCCCCGACCCGGAGGGGGCACTCCACCCTTTTCCGACTGAGGACCATTGTTTCAGATTTGGAAGTGCTGACCTGGCCCTGGATAAGCGGTAGCAAATGGATGGATGGAAGTTCAAAAGATGTTATTGTATTGTTCGCATTCTAAGTGTGTACGCCAATGGTCACCAAACTACGGCCCGCGGGCCGTATCCGGCCCGCCTCCACATTTGGTCCGGCCCCCCTGAACAATACCAGAGAGTCTTTTGATTTATTTTTCATCTATGTATATTTGTATTTTATCATAAAATTTGGCTTTTGCAATAAAATATCCCTTAGTTATGAACTATTTTCATGATTAACTATTAGCTAGTAACAATTTCATAAACACATACAGTATAAGGTGACATTTGTTCCATCCTTCTGCGGTCTGTGCCGTTATCTGGCAACCCCAGAAAAAAAAATCCGAAACCCGTCCCTCTCAAAGAGAACGTAATCATGGCGAAAAGGTGAGGTAAGAGAAAAAAAAATTATTCAGAATACAGGGAATTTAACCCAAAATGGAGAAACGATTTTTTTTTCAATGCAAAGAAAAGATTGTCTGTCTCATCTGTCGGTGGCGGTATTCAAAGAATACAATCTGCGGAGACACTATGAATCCCGCCACAACAACAAGTAAGATTTTTTGAATGGGCAAATGAGAGCAGACAAACTGTCAACGCTAAAAAGAGGAACGTTAGCTCAGCAAAATACATTTGTACGCCAAGCTCAGCTGAACCAGCCATCTGTATGGGCTAGCTTTCGGTTTGCTCAACTGATAGCAAGCAGCGGTAAGGAGAGTTTGTCAAGAAATGCATGAATGCTGTCGCAGAGGTGGTGTGTCCCGAGAAGAAAGACGTCTTTAATACCGCGAGTGTATCAAAAAAAGTTATTTGATTTTGTGTGGGTTTCTGGGAAACAATACATTTTTACGTCTAGGTACTCTTGCAGTCACACTTTTGCCGTTACAAACTGACCCCCCCATCAGAGAAGCGAAAGGTTATGTGGCCCTCACAGGAAAAGGTTTGGGGACCACTGGTGTACGCCATCCATGCGTGTCAGCACACTGCCCCCATTGGGCCAAAATGTGCAGTGACAGCTGCTATCTTTGTTTTATTTTGATGTTCTCTTATTACTAATGTATTTAATTGTTGTTCTTTGAAGTTATGTTTAAAGTCAAGTCTTTAAGGATTCAAAGATTTTTTTCCTCAAAATTCAAGGACAGAAAGAGCCAAAGATTTCTTTTTTAAATGACATTCCCACCGCACATTTCCACGACATGGCAGAAAATACAATCGCAGAGGTCCTCCGTTAGCCCAGTAAGTATCAAGACTTATGAAAACAACACATGATGAAATAAATATGATAAAGAGGGAAGAGTATTCAAGGATTCAATGTGTATAAAGATACAGGCATCAAGAATGCAAAGGCAAGAGCCTTGAATTTCACTTATTTACGAGGTCACTTGACAAAACAAAAAAAAAAAACAAGAGTTTTCAAGACGAAATTTTAACGCGCAGCGATGAAAGGGCATGGCCACCTTTCCTTCTGATGGATTGCGTCATCTGGTCAATGAGGGCATTGAAAAGGAAATCACTGCTGCGAAACAAATTCAGCTTTGTGTTTCCAAACTGACGTCATCGTGCCACAGCACACAGTATTACTGACATAAGACTCTAGCTTGTGGATTTTACTTGTAAAATAGCGTAATAAAATGAATGAGATAAATACTGTTTTTGTGAAGGGTCACTGATGTTTTCCATTTATTTTGAAATTGCCCATTCAGGAATACATTTCGAAACGGTGTTTATCCTGTTATTTCTGTTTGTGTGGAAACACACCTTTCCTTTTGCTTGGAACAGGTATTTCTTGGCCTCATTTACTATCCACATGTGACAAAAAGTCTTGAGTGTGAAACTTGAGCGTCTTCACGTAGTCAATCAAGTATGCTGGCGTCCTGTTGCTTTCAAAGTTGCTGTCGTAAACAATTGCGGGTTAGGGTTGGTCAGGAGTAACATATCATATACTCGAGGGGCCTTAAAGGTTGCATACAGGTACCTTTCCTCAGCCTTTGAACAATCTTATCCGACAAGTACTTCCAGGTCATCTTGCTTGGATAGGATAGCAAAGGAAATTTCCTCGGCGAAAACGAGAATTTGAAGATGCTCCAGCTCAATGGACAAGTATACAGATACCGCGCCAACCATTGTTACTCTGCCTAACTCAGACAAAAGTATCGACTGTCCGTCCTAAAAATGAAGTCGCTCCTTAAGGCATAGCTTTTTGGTATATGTTTAACCATTGTGGATTACAATGGTCACGAGCTATGGGTTGTGACCAAAAGAACGAGATCCCAGATGCAATCGGCCGAAATGATTTTACTCCGCAGGGTGTCCGGGCTCTCCCTTAGAGATAGGGTGAGAAGCTCGGTCATCCGGGAGGGGCTCAGAGTTAAGAGGAGCCAGATTACGTGGCTCGGGCATCTGATTAGGATGCCTCCTGAACTCCTCCCAGGGACGACCCAGGACACGCTGGAGATGTCGTCCAGCTGGCCTGGGAACACCTTGGGATCCCTCGGGAAGAGCTGAAAGAAGTGGCTGGGGAGAGGGAAGTCTTCCCTGCTAAAGCTGCAGCCTTGCGAACGGCGGTAGAAGATGGATGGATGGATAGATTACAACGCAATGTAATTGTACTTTGTGACGCGGACAGATTTTTTTTTTTTGGACAATCCAAAACACCTCCAACTCTTTTTCCCTCCACATATCAAATATTTTATGTATGCACAGAAAGCCTGCTAAGAAATTTAGGTGTGCATTAGACCATCTTTTTTTTTCTCTTTTTAAATAAAAATGAACATTGTCAGGTGGTTACGCGCATTTTAAAACTCTGATAAGAGGGGTGTTCACACGGCAAGATTTGGTCCGGTGCTACGCCGGGGCTGCCCCAGTAGAGCGTTCACACGTGCAAATTAGCTCCGGCGTAGCCCCGGAAAACAGCTTACACTGGACCAAATTTGATCCACCTCAGGGAGGTGGTTTAAAAATTTGCTCCGGAGCAAATGCTCGTTAGCGAAGCAGCACCCATGTAAATTTGCACGTGTGAACGCAACTGGGTTAAATTTGCTCCAGAGCAAATGCTTGTGAAGAGTACGTATGGCGAGAATGCGTTGCTTTCGTGCTCTGTCGGACTTCCGTCATGTGTTTGTTTAATAACGACAAAAGACTTGGCTGGTAACATCTTTCCTTTTGTAGGAGACTGGACTGTCTCGAAGTTGTTTGTGTAGTTTGTTCCTTTGTTGTGTGTTCACAACCCCCCGCGCCCCATATAATTTATTTTGTGATTTCCTCTCTTGGTTCTCTGTTTGGCGCATTACGTGGTTGCTTTTCTGAGTGTCATTGAAGTCATCGTTGATTTACGTTTTCGGGGGCGGTCACTCTCGAGCAGAAGGCACGGAGACCGAGAAGGAGAAGGACGTGCCTGTCCAGTAGTCGCTTGAGTTGTGTATACGTTTTAAAAAGAACCAACACGACAGCTCATTTGTTTTCTGTCGTTTTGCTCCGCTGCAGAAATTGCCGCGTGAACGCAAGTGGGGCTGCACCAACGCTGTGCCGGCCGGTGCTGACACGCTCAGCGGCTTTGTACGTGTGAACGCTCCACACAATTTGCTGCGGTGCAAAATATATCGCAACAAAATACATCGGTGCAGCGCCGGAGCAAAGGTGTGCCGTGTGAACACCCCTTTCGTGTGGATGAAAATGTACCAAGTTTAATTACATAATCAGAAGAGCAGGGCTAGAACCAATAATAAATAAAATTGACTTGTGAAAAAAATATATATAATAATTACTTACCTAGCATAGCCAATGATGAGGCTACCAAAAACTGTTCCAATTCCAGCTCCAGAACCAGCAACTCCCACTGTGGCAGCACCGGCACCAATGAACTTTGCAGCAGTGTCAATGTCCCGAGAGACCGCACTGGTCTGGAAAGCGCGGGTCAGGACTGATGACTGACTTATCGGCAACAGGGCCTGAAAAGGACAAGTACCACACCCCCCCAACATTTTTTTTATTACCAACATAAAAGAGAAAGATTTTACATGCAGACCTGGCTGGACGATCACCATTTAATCACAGGTCGCAGAAACAACTATTTACACTTATTTAATGAGGTGAAACTGAACCCAAATCAGGCAAGTGAACCACACCATTTGTCTTTCCCAACTTTTATTCAGCCAAGTTACAGTAGCTATTTTGCTGTACAGGTCACAGAACATAGAAGACCAACAAATGAATGTCACAAAAATCCAGAATATTGAAATGTTGATCCCATCTCACAAGGGTCGTGGGGGGTGCTGGAGCCTATCCCAGCTGTCTTCGGGCAGTAGGCAGGGGACACCCTGAACCGGTTTGCAGCCAATCGCAGGGCACACAAAGACGAACAACCATCCGCGCTCATACTCACACCCAGGGACAATTTAGAGTGTTCAATCAGCCTGCCATGCACTTTTTTTGGAATATGGGAGGAAACCGGAGTACCCAGAGAAAACCCACGCAGGCCCAAGGAGAACATGCAAACTCCACACAGGGAAGCCAGAGCTGGCATTGAACCCGATACCTTTGCACTGTGAGGTCGATGCACTAACCACCCTGTTGAGCCCATCTCTATTTAAATGAAATTGCTTTCCATTTAATTGCACATGAAACTGCAAGAAAGCCTTTACTTAGTCAGGTGTATGATTGGCAATATGCGGATATACTGTGCAGTTTTATTTTATTTTGTAATCTAATGGAAGTGCATTTAATTGTTCTGACAATTTCTGTATGTCGCTGGCAAAGAAAGATGAACATATATATTTGTAATTCATCCTTTTCAGACTCAAACGAAACGCAAAATCTCCCACGGCACATTAGTTTGCCTCGGCAGGCTGTGTCGTGGGTCTGGGTTTGGACTTGGGTGAGAAGAAGCTCTCTCAGATGAGGGCCATCCTTTCCAATAAGAGCCACCCACCCAATGTACGCCCATCTTCTCCCTTCTGAGGAGCTACGTGAGCTCCAGGTTCCGCTAACTGGGGTGTCTCTACGGAGAGACTTTGGGTCTCGTTTGTCCCTCGGGCCATCAGGCTGTATAAGGCAGCAACTTCCGGAAGGAGCAGGAGAGCATGCGGTCCTCACATTGTTGAATAGAGCTCTGATTCTTGTTTTATGTTAAACGATGTTTGCATTTTATTCTGTTAATAATGTGACACTTTTTGTTCATGTGTAAGTGACAATGTGTAATTTCCCTTGGGATTTCTAATCTATTTAAAGTTATTTTGGGGGCAGTAGTAATCAGTATTACAGGCGTAATGAGGTAGCATGAGATGATTTCCCAAACAAATTTCAGATGATCTCCAACAGTCAGCAACTCCGGAAAACGAAGGTAACTGAAGACTATTTAAAAAAAAAAAAAAAAAGCGATCAAGAATGGCAGGGAAAATAAGGGGTAGAGAAGAGGAGCAGAGCAACAAGCGTCCACCCTCTGTAAGAGGCGAACGGAAAGATTCATGATTTCGACATAATCACTTCGGGAGTACTTGCTCAAATGATCCAACAGGATTGTTGCGTAACCAGTTTTTGTGGACTTCCCTTGCACAAGGGCTTCTTCTCACTTGGGTGATACCATCACACAACTGGTGGTGAGGAATTTCTCATCAGAATAGGGAGGATCATGTCAAATTGTGGCCGCCCTCCACTGTGCATTTATCTCCACATTCGGTCTTTGTTTACTTCTTACTCTTGTTTACTTTTTAAACTTGCAAATGGAAGTAGAGCAGGAAAAGGTCAAGTGATTGGCTGCCGTCTTACACATCACTGCCAGCCTGAAAGAGTAAATGCTCACAACTGGTTATATTATTCTGGTACATAAAAGTCACCCAGTCCCTTTGGAAGGCTAATCAATGGGCCGTGGAGGCGTGGGGTTGTGACGGATGTTGACATACTGTATAGACTCCCCCATTTGTCTACATGCATCTGCGGTCCAGTGGTTGGGGACCACTACTGTAAAAAGGGATGAGAGTGGCTAGTGATGAAAAAAGCGGAAGGGGCGAGGCCAGGACGGGGGCGTGGTCGGGACAGGGCCGCCGGGGCCACTTACAAAAGTGGCACGAAACATGCTGAAGATGAAGTGTATTCAATTTACACACTATTTGAAACTTTAATAGAAAAAAATCCCAAGATTGTTCACTATTCTTTCAAGTGAAATTTTGTTTATGCATTCCTGGTGAGCACGAACATGCAACTTCAAATTTGCTGCTCAAAATCAAAACTAAAAAAGGAAACACATTCCCCGACATATTTAAGATTTGTTCATTACTTGTATTCATCAAGTGTTGTGTAAATGTGATCAAAAGCTGTTGATTCTTACCTCATACAGTGATAGTGAAGTCCCACACCGTTTACTATATATGGGTTATGAATGTATTTTATTATATAAAGTGGATGTCTATTTACAGTATATACAACACTATACAGTTTCATGAGGTATAATACTTTATTTTCTCTTCATTTTAAGCTTTTTAGGAAGCGCTAAAAGCTTATTGGTCCTCTGTCTTTTTCACTCTCTTTTTAGCCAACTCCTCTTGTTTTTACACATGCTCCCGGCTGTCGAAAAGCGCTTGAGATTGAGTACTTACTTTTCAGTAGAAATGTCTGTTTTTGGTGTTTCACCGAGGTTGCGCGACTCCAGTAAAGCTTTCCATCATCTCGATCATATAGAATGGCATCGTCACACACTGTACACAGAGCTTTACTGACGACATTGAGCTATTTCACGAACAAGCACAGACAATGGTTCCTCTTTACTGTTTCCTACTGGGGACACCGTCAGCTTTCTATCCAACCAGTCCCATCGAAACGTGTTTTTCAGATCCGCATCTATCTGACGCACTTTAGCTTCGTCACAAGTCTCGATAACATTTGGCATTCGCGAGAAAGGGGTTTAGGAAGGCACACACGAATTGGTTGTGACTCTGCATTTGCCGATGTAGCGACCAATCACAACAAGTAAGACATTGGTTTTAGCCCATATAGGAAGTAACGACAAACTAGCGGTTCGCGATAAAAAACGGGATTCAAAATGGATGCTTGCAAACGTTGTAAACATTACGAGCCCCGAATCTGCCGAAGACAAGTCCGGACCGCCGCCCCCCCCCCCCCGCAGAATTTTTTTACGGATTTGCAGCAATATAAAATAGGTCCATTTTGACTGGAAAAAAAGCGGAATTCCGCCAAAAAGCGGAAAAATCTCATCCCTGTGTAAAGTGCCTGGCTACGCCATCAAGACTAAATTTAAACAACCAAGTAAATCCTTAGGGCAGCCCTGTGCTCCAGTGGTTAGCGCGTCAACCTCACAGTGCACAGGTCGTGGGTTCGATCCCGGTTGTGGGCTTCCTGTGTGGAGTTTGCATGTTCTCCCTGGGCCTGCGTGGGTTTTCTCCGGCTACTCCGGTTTCCTCCACATTCCAAAAACATGCATGGCAGGCTGATTGAACACTCTGAATTGTCCCTAGGTGTGAGTGTGAGCGTGGATGGTTGTTCGTCTCTGTGTGCCCTGCGATTGGCTGGCACCCGGTTCAGGGTGTCCCCCGCCTACTGCCCAAAGACAGCTGGGATAGGCTCTAGCATCCCCAGCGACCCGTGTGAGGATAAAGCCGAACGGAAAATGGATGGATGAAAGTAAATCTTTATTCATCTGCCCGGTTCTCGATTCTAATAATGCACAGCTAATTTCTGTATGAGTGTGTGTAAATGTGTAATTCAGTGGCTCTGTAATTTAATCTTTCAATCCCTAGTGATAATGCAATTGAATCGCTATGTGCGGTCTTTTTCAGTCCGATAAGAGCTTGAGCTTCTTTCAAAGATGTACTTGATTCCGCTGTAAAGTTGTTCGCAGGGGTGAGGGTGTTTGTCCTCAGTGAGGCGGGAAACGAGATTGTCATAATCCAGTCAATGGTTGCCATTTGAACAACAAGATGGATTCGCTGTTGCCCCAGCAATGTGTGGGATGGGAGTTGGTACACAGCACAAGAGTTTCAACAAGACAATTAACCCACAACAAGAAATACTATGGAAAAAAATCTACACTTCTTGATCCTTGGGTCTTTAGGCAGAACAAGTCTGTGTGCTGATATACCATATAAAATTGATAAATTAAGATTGAGTAACTGTGTGTGCATGATTACGAGTTCTTACCTGCTGCTGCTCCACTGTAGCTTCGGGTCTGTTAAAAACGGAGACAGCGACTGGCCGGGCAAGGACTCTGGACCCCCCACGCAGCTACATCACATTTAACAGACAGGAGTCACACACTCAGAAATCATGCCTGTTTCATTCATATTTAAATGCAAGAATCTTCCTTGATAAAGATATCAAATTATTTGAAATAATACCTCGCATTCTCCTTGATTTGGGAGAAAAAGTAAGCCTTAAGTGACTAGAAGTCACATAGTTCAGTCACTTTAAAATGTCAATGTTATTACAGAATATATACAGCATATTTACAAAAAAACAATCCACAACCTGTCAGCAACCATGTGGGGGCACTATTACGTCATATCCAAAAGGTTTGCAGTCTTCAAGATGTGCCAAAATAGAAATTGAAAATAGACAGCCTTAAAAAATATATGTTATAATAATAATAATAATAATAATAAATAACACCAGTGCATTTTAAAAAATGTCACATTATGGCGTTTCAGGGTGTTACAAACTTTTGTTTCAAGGTCAGTGTCATATTGACAAAAATAATCCTTCCTGGAGGAGTTGGAATAGCTTGAATTATGCTCAGCTTTCCATGTCCGGGGCTCTATGATGCGGCCAAACTTCATGTGTTTACTGAAAAAAAATAATTATATGTTGTACACATGCAACCAGCTAAAAAACTAATATTGAAACGAGGGGGAAAAAGATTGAGAGGACATGCACCACTGGCTGGGTCCCATTCACTTAAATAAGAGCCAGAGCTGGAGCCTTGGTGGTCACCCACCTTGACGGCCGTGGCCCCCGCCTCAAAGGTGGTGGCTAACGGAGAGTAATAACAAGCCTTGCCTTTTTCTTTTTAACTGTACTTTTTACCTTGGTTGCTGTATACGACAATCAAGATAAGATAAGATCCTTTATTTGTCCCACACTGGGGAAATTTACAGCCTCCAGCAGCAAGAATGTAGGCAGAAAGAAGAAAAAACAAACAAACACCGTTCAATTAAGTGCAATATAAATACAAAATGGATAAATCGCAGTGCTATTTACAGTTGCTTTCCACATCATTTAATTATTATTAATAATATTGTTGCTATTTTTTATTCAGCAGCCTGACAGCAGTTGGTAGGAACGAGCGTCGGTATCTCTCCTTCTTGCAGCGCGGGTGTAACAGTCTCTGGCTGAAGGAGCTACCTAGTGCTGTCAGGGCGGGCTGGAGAGGGACTGTCCATCATAGCTTTTAGCTTAGTTAGCATCCTTCTGTTGCCCACCTCCTCCAGAGTGTCAAGGGAGCAGCCCAGGACAGAACTGGCCTTCCTGACCAGTCGCTCCAGTCTCTTTCTGTCCCGGGCTGAGATGCTGCCTGACCAGCAGACAATGCCATAATGGATGGCCGAGGCCACCACCAAGTTATAGAAAGTCTTAAGGAGCGACCCCTGAACCCCAGAAGACCTCAGTTTCCTGAGTAGGAAGAGTCGGCTCTGTCCTTTCCTAATCAGGGTGTCCGTGTTTGTAGACCAGTCCAGTTTGTTGTTCAGAAGAACACCTAGGTACTTGTAGGAGGTCACCCTCTCTATGTCCATACCCTGGATGTTCATCGGTGCTGGTGAGGACTGTTTCCTGCAGAAATCCACAACCAACTCCTTAGTTTTCCTAGGGTTGATCTGGAGGAGATTCTGCTGGCACCAGTCCACAAAGTCCTTCGTCATTCCCCTGTACTCCCGATCGTCCCCCTCTGTAATGAGGCCAACAATCGCAGAGTCATCGGAGAACTTCTGAAGGTGGCAGTTTGGAGTGGCGTGTCTGAAGTCCGAGGTGTAGAGGATGAACAGGAATGGAGCCAGAACAGTCCCCTGCGGCGCTCCAGTGCTGCAGAGAAGCCTGTCCGACTCACAGCTCTGCAACCTCACGTACTGCGGCTGATTTGTGAGGTAGTCTGTGATCCATGCTGTGAGATGGTGGTCCACTCCGGCGTTCTGCAGTTTGCCTCCCAGCAAGTTGGGCTGGATGGTGTTGAAGGCACTGGAGAAATCAAAGAACATGATTCTCACAGTGCTCCCAGCCTTCTCCAAGTGTGACAGCACTGAGTGGAGGAGGTAGATAATGGCGTCTTCCACGCCGATAGGCAAACTGCAGCGGGTCCAGTGCCGGGCTCACCAGCGGTCGAAGGTGGGCGAGGACGAGTCTCTCCAGCGTCTTCATCAGATGAGACGTCAGCGCCACCGGTCTGGAGCTGTTCAGCTCCTTAGGGTGGGGGGTCTTGGGCACTGGGACCAGGCACGAAGTTTTCCACAGCTGTGGAGCTCTGCCCAGCTTCAGGCTCAGGTTGAACATGTGCTGGACAATGTCACACAGCTGGTCAGAGCAGGTCCTGAGGAGCCGGGAACTGATCTTGTCTGGACCTGCTGCCTTTCTCACATTCATCTTCCTCAGTTGGTTCCTCACCTGCTCTGTTGTGACGGACAGGCAGGAACCAGGTGACAGACTGGGTAGATGAGAGCTGGTCGAAAGAGGAGGGGGAGGAGAAGAACTCCTCAGTGAGAGTGGTTGCAGTTGGTGGTTGGGGGAAGGGACAGACGACTGGTCGAAACGGTTGAAAAAACGGTTCAGTCCATCTGCCCAGTTCTTGTCCTTCTCAGTCAATGTCTTTGGGCTGTCATGGCCTGAGATGGTTTTCAGGCCCCTCCAGACACCAGTGACATTGTTGGCCTGCAACTGGTCCTCCAATTTCATCCTGTATATCTTCTTCCCCTCCCTGATCTTTCTTCTCAGCCGAATCTGCACGGCCTTCAGCTCCTCTCTGTCTCTCGACATAAAAGCTCTCTTCTTCTCCTTCAGGAGGGCCTTTATGTCGGGATTAATCCATGGTTTGCTGTTGGAAAAACACCGCACAGTTCTGGTGGGTACGGTGTTCTCCTCACAGAAGTTTATGTAGTCCGTGATGGTGTCAGTGAGTGCATCAATGTCCTCCCCGTTAACCTCGCTGAAGAGTTCCCACCTGGTCGTGTCGAAGCAGTCCCGCAGAGCATCTTCAGCTTCCGTGGACCATTTCCTGACCATTTTGGTCACAGTTGGCTGCCTGTGCACCAGTGGTTTGTACACAGGCTCGAGAAATACCAAGTTGTGGTCTCCTCTTCCAAGAGGGGGGAGGGGGAGGGGTTTATATGCCTCCTTGGTATTGGCATAAAACAAGTCCAAAATTTTATTGTCTCTAGTGGCACAGGTTTCATATTGCGTGAAGGTTGAAAGGGAGGACGACAGAGAGACATGGTTGAAGTCCCCAGAGATGATCAGCAGGGCGTTGGGGGACTGTGTTTGCAGCCTGCTCACGACAGTCATCAGGGCATCACGCGCTGCATCACCATTAGCCGACGGGGGGACGTACATTGTCACAGCTATGACGTGTGAGAATTCCCTCGGGAGATAATGGGGCCTGAGGCTAATGGCTAGCAGCTCAATGTCCCGGCTGCAGAGTTTGTCTTTGATTGTGATATGCCCCGGATTGCACCATTTGTCATTCACAAAAACAGCCAGTCCCCCAAGTGGATCAAGTGGATTTATTCGATATTGGATACAGTGCAAAAGGTCTAGCACTTGCAAATCTCAGATGGGAGAGAGCGAAAAGCATCTGTGGATTGTTGTCAGGTTTGGAGTGGCCGGAGGCAGCACAGTTAACATTGGGGGAAGGGGGACCTGCCAAGCTAATGGCTAATATGGATAGCCACTCAGACTTCCGCTGCCAAGCCTCTCTCTCTACCTCCAACGCCAGATCCATAACACACAGGACGGGTAAAATGAAACTACAAGTAGGAGGGAAAACACTGTGTTCGGGACTATTGCATTTTATCAATCATGGAGAACTACTTAGATTTCTGACACCTCAGTGCAACTGTATTTGAGGGCAACCAGAGCACAAAGCGAAATTTCATTGCCAGCATCTAAGTCATGGAGACTGTGTCATGGACAAAGTTCCATATATTTACAGGAGAGTCACGTCTACATCAAGAATTACATACCAGTAACCCGTATGCTAAAAAACTTGATTCTTGTTGCAAATATTGATGTATCCACAAAAATGAAGTGACTCACTCAGTGGGACTTTAACTGCATGTGACTCAGGCTTAAACATCGTATTTTGAATACAATCAGGCACAATAGCTTTTTTTGTGTGTGCAGGGGTTAAATTTATTAAGTACTTTTTCTAAAATGTTAAAAACCTTGTATCTGCCTTCGTGTACCTACTTATGGGGGCTGCCATTTTCAGATCTTTTCATAATCGCAAGAATGCCAATTTAAAATAATGTGGCACAATTTCACCCATTCCTGTCTGCTTTAATGACCAAGAAAGCCAGTTAGTAAAATATTCAGCAATGAGAAGCTTCAGAATTCATTTCATAACATTTACAAAAGATACAGATACGATCATAAACATCATCTACAAGTACCAAATAAGTTGTGAGCCAATCTGGATACAATTTTTTTTTTAATGGATATCATTCAAATCAAGTTGATGTAAGCTACAACACTTAACGCTGACAACCTCTGAATGTTTTTCGTCTTGGTCTACACAGGGTTGAATAAGGAAATCAATCACTGTCTGTTCTTAAACTTACTCCATAAAACGTAATATTAAAATCGTAGTGTTGTGTTGCTACATATAATGTATTGTTGCTTTAAAATGTGGGGTGCTTAGTTCGCTTTTAAAGCTCCTGTGATCTTATACTTGCATTTTTCGAGCGAACTCGCCGGAAACATTCAGCAAAATGGGTCATGCAAACTTACCACAGCAGGAGAAGTGACAAACTTTGCACAGGAATACATGGCTAGGACCTAAGAAAATGAGACAATTTGCAATTTGAGTCATTGTTACACGCAGGGTCCCAGAATGGAACTTCAACATTGAGTTAAGTTTATAATCACATTTTTTGAGCATGCTACATTAACATGAATTAGTTTGTGATTGCAGTTATGGGTTGGGTTTGCACGTTCGGGGACATTCTGATAAAACACCCAAAGGACGTTTTCGGAGGTATAATGACGCTAATATTGCCAACTAAGCAGGACTGAAATACGTGTGAAATATTGTGCGTTACCGGACAGCTCATCCATGAGGCTAATCCAATTGTCAACAAACGACTGCTGGGATCAACTGGAGATTTTAAATTCACCGATGAAGAGGGGTGAAAAGGCTACAGCTCCCCTTGCTCACAGGCGCCATTTCCTGAAGCCTGGAGGACACTTCAGCCCAAGCTCTCATCGGGCGTTTTGATTGACAAACAAGCCGTAAAATATTTTTACTGTAATCAAAACACTGACCTCATTACTGATCTACATCCCAACTGGTTGTCCTGGCACATTTGTGTGACACACGGCCGGAGCTAGCCAGTTCCAATATCAAGTTGCTAAGCTAACCACCGTAGCTGAAGGTCAAAATGTAATACTAAGGACCAGACAGCCGATAGACGGTTGAGAGCGCAAACCTATCAAACCTGTATTTTCCGCACAATACATTGCGTGCAAGGCTGATGATGAATTTATATTTTAACTTCGAACTGCAGGGTCCTTGCAGGAGGTGCCTGAATGAAACACGGAAGGCCCGAAGACGGAATCTGACATCTTATATCTATCTAGTCCATGAGTAGTCAAAGTAAATCAGCCGCGCAATGGCGTGTGACCGAAAATCTCGTGGAGAGACAAGAAAACCATTTTTTGCATGGATGCACAATAGGGAACTAATGTTTATACACATTGACTCAAAGAAGTGACATGCGAATCAGCTGACATCCATTGGCGGACATAGCTATGGTGCTCCACAGTGCAGTTAGAAGCCTTTCCTGACAGCTCACGCAGAACTAATAATGTCATAGACGGATGCATCAAAAAGCTGACGAGTCTCCGTGTATGAATGAAAGACCATATACAGCATACATTACCGGTTAGTTACGTTTTCGGGAGGGTCCGGAATTAGCTTCTCTGGTACCCAGCGGTAGTCAATGAACGTAGACCGCAAAAGACCGTCACCTTGTCATTTATAAGAAATGTGTGTACGTCCTCATCGCCCATTGGATAGAGAATCTCAGCAACTCAAGTAATTTCTGACGTCTCAGGCAACTTCCGTTATTGTAGCCTATTGGAAAGGGGTTTGTTGCCTTAGTAAGTATTTAATTGGTTAAACTCTGTGTAGGTGGAACTACTGAATCAAGAGCACGAACAATGATTGGACAATTTTGCCGGGTGACGAGGGTGACCTTTCAAACACATCCGGTGTCCTATTCGGCTATTGGATAATCGATAGGAAGTCCCGACCTACAAAACAACGGTACCATAGATATCACAAATGATTAGATACCACAAGACCACCGATAGAAATAGAGATAGATATACCCAGGTGCCGAGTGACGGAAACACACTCTCTCTCTCTCTCTCTCTCTCTCAATCAAAGCCGGATTTTGACTTCGCCACTCCAAAATCTTAATTTTGATAGAAAATATTTAAAAAACAAATTTGTAGAAAAGCTTTGAACAAAACTACTATTAAATTCACTTTAAAGACACACACTCTCTCTCTCTATCAACGCCGGATTTTGACTTCGCCACTCCAAAATCTTAATTTTGATAGAAAATATTTAAAAAACACATTTGTAGAAAAGCTTTGAACAAAACTACTATTAAATTCACTTTAAAGACAAACAATATGGACAGAAATATTTTTTGCAAAATTACTTGTGAAAGTTAATTTTTACTGGTTTGATCTTGGCACTACACACATTTTTGCAGCCATAACATACACGATACAATAGCGTCTTCGTACTTCGAAGGCTGTTTCTCAACCTTTATTGAGCCAAGGCACGTATTTCACATCAAAATTAATCTCACGGCACACCATTGAGCAAAAAAGTCACAAAAAGTGGATACACAGGTTAATTAAATCGAGTGGAAGAGCATTTAATTGTTCCTCCTCTTATATATAGTATATACAGTAAGTGCTTGGCATATTACATTAAAAAGTTAAGTTAAAATATTTTTCACACAAACTGAATTCCAATCAAGTTGGGACATTCTGTTAAAACAAATAAAAATGTAATACAATTATATTCAAATCATGTTAAACCTACTGTATATTTAATTGAATACACTACAAAGACAAGATATTTAATGTTCAAACTGATAAACTTCACTGTTCTCAGCAGATAATCGTGAACTTAGATTTTTATGACTGCAACACATTCCAAAGAAATCTGGGACAGGAGGCAAAGAAGTGAAACGTATTTGCTCCCATCCCTGATTCATTCTGTACCTCATAATTCTGCTCTCCTCATTGTTTGTTTGTTTGTTTTATTGAACATATAAAACACAATACAACAATAAATTGACAAAAGTGAAAGCAAGCAAAAATTGTAAAAGGAAAAGAAAAAAACAGTCATCACAATTCTATGTTCAAAGGAGTTGGTGGAAGTAAGAAACATATCTAGTCCTACCCCTTGTTCTGTAGCAACATATGAGTTGATCCTTTTTCAATACAAAAAGAAAAGAAAAATCAACATATCATCAATACTTTTATCCTTATGTGTGCTGTATTGTACTGTATTGCTATCATTCATGCAGTAATTTACTGCACTTATTCTCATACATAATCAACCATTTTTACCTAACAAGACAAATAAATTGTAAAGAAATATTAACGTAACTGCTATTTGTAGTCTGCATCCCTGATTTATTTTTTTAAATGACATACAAAAAATACGGTAACACAAAATGAATAACCCAATGGTAAGTCAGTAACCTAATAATTAAATAACTAATCATCACATTGTGATTATCACACACCCATTCCTGTATGTATAGAAAGTCAGATTTTATCCTTCATGAAGTTGCCGTCGACCACTTCTCCTCTTCCCCCTCATGCAACAGAAAAGCTGAGGGCAAGAAGCAGAGACTAGGGTCACATCACATGCAACATGATAAAATATCACGCAGCTCTCACACTCAGACATAATTTGGAACAGAACAAAATCTTTGCCAAAGCTCCCTTGGCCTCCAACAGAAAAAGATCTGACACTTAAGAATGCCATAAATATGGTGCTGGACCAACTGTTTAACTTTGTGGCATGCACATGTGGAATTTCAGTGGAACCCTCAGTGAGCATTTTCAGGTTACGTTGCACGACAGCAGAACGGTTGTCTCTAACTGCCAGAACATCATTAATTAATTTGCGCAGTAAAGCATGAAGGCTCCTGGCAAAACAGTGTTCTTTGACGATGGCAGTTCAGCACGACCCCGCAACTCATAGGACTCCCGAATGGTCTTGGCAACTGCTTATCCACTTCTCAAATCCTTGAGCACGACACTGATCTTGTTCATCTATGAAGTGAAAGAATCAGGTTTTAAAATGCGTTAAAACAGGACACAACCACACCCTCTACAAATGTAGGCTACCTGCAGGTCATTGATGCCAGTCCAGAAGATCTCAACACAGTTCAAACAATATTGAGTCACTCAATGGTTGCAGTGGACATCCATCCATCCATCCATTTTCTAATCCGCTAATGTTCACAAGGGGTGCGGGTGTGCTGGAGATTATCCCAGTTGACTTCGGGCAGTAGGCGGGGTACACCCTGAACTGGTTGCCAGCCAATCGCAGGGACACATAAACAGCCTGGGGGAAAAAAAGAAGAAAAGTAGTAGTCATGAATGAAGTCATTTATGCCAAAGCCCGAGAGATCTGCTGGCAGACCAGTTCTTACATGGACAGCCTTGTCATTAAGACATAACGAGAATTTCACAGACTCATGGTATACCTTTCCTGCATTGGTTCAATTAACAGAAAATGTATTAGAATAAAATAAACTGACCAGCGGCGTATGTTTTGAGCATCACTTTCCATGTCAAATTAGAGCGGCTACCTCTGTGGAAATTATTCTCTGACGTTTTACAGGTAATTTTGACCCTCTGCCCAACTTTGCTGACAGCAAGGGCACGTCCAGTTAAAAATGTATATAATATAATTTGCATGTTAAGAGTTTGGGGTGGCCCAGTGGTTATGCGTCAACCTCACAATGCAGAGGTTGTGGGTTCGATCCCGGTTCCAGCCTTCCTGTGTGGAATTTGCATATTCTCCCTGGGCCTGCGTGGGTTTTCTCCGGGTACTCCAGTTTCCTCCCACATTGTAAAAACATGCATGGCAGGCTGATTGAACACTCAAAATTGTCCCTCGATATGAGTGTGAGTGTGGATGGTTGTTCATCTCTGTGTGCCCTGCTGGCAACCGGTTCACCCCCGCCTAATGCCCGAAGGCAGCTGGGATAGGCTCCAGCACCCCCTGCGACCCTTTTGAGGATAAAGCAGATCGCAAACTGGATGGATGGATGTTAAGAATATAACATATTCTGTCACTTGAACTCATTTTTTAATTAGCATCTTCTGCACCAAAAATTTTTTGGTCTTCGGACATCGTGTATGTGTTTATTCAGCTGCTGAATATTGCTGGATTCTGTTTGGATGTGTGTATGTATGCGTACTTGTAGTTTGTGTTTTTCCAGTTCCTCAGCATGCACATGTAAATTTCACAAGCAATCTCATAATGGCTTTTTGTGGTGCACCAGCTTTTACAAGCCTTCCACAGTATAGGAAATAATCAGAATTAGAATTCATGCTCACTCACACTGCCCCAGTAAGAAGGAACGAATGATATGGTTGGATATGTTAGGGAGGGGCCAGCATGTGAGCCTCAAGTGTGAGGTGCAGCGCACCCTGGCCGAGGAGGCTGCCACCTCCCTAACAGGATGTTTGTATTTTCTTTGCATCTCTCTATGAGGGTAAAGTATTAAGAATAAGAAAACCTTTATTCGTCTTCCAATGGAGAAATTCCCAATTTACAGCAGCAAAGTTATGAAAGGAATTAAATTGATGGTCGGAGAATAAAAGTGATTACATTCATTGTAGTTTTGTTCAAGTCACATTTCTCTTAGCGACTAGGTGCAAAAGTCCAACCATCCATCCATCCATTTCCCGAACCGCTTAATCCTCACTAGGGTCGCGGGGGGTGCTGGAGCCTATCCCAGCTGTCTTCGGGCAGTAGGCGGGGGACACCCTCAATCGGTTGCCAGCCAATCGCAGGGCACACAGAGACAGACAACCATCCACGCTCACATTCACACCTAGGGACAATTTTAGAGAGTTCAATCAGCCTGCCATGCATGTTTTTGGAATGTGGGAGGAAACCGGAGCACCCGGAGAAAACCCACGCAGGCCCGGGGAGAACATGCAAACTCCACACAGGGAGGCCGCAGCTGGAATTGAACCCGGTACCTCTGCACTGTGAAGCCGACGTGCTAACCACTGGACTACCGGGCCGCCAAGTCCAACCAATATACTGATATAATTAACAACTGTGTTCAAATTGGATGAACAGTTCGAACAGCGTGGTGATTTTAATCAAACTGTACAACTGGAATATACCTTCGTCTGAATGTATTTTCTGAACCTAATCCAAGAGTTTATGTTTGAGAATTAAATGTGAAACAGAGTTTTAAAATAATAATGAATAATAAATTTAAGTGTGTATTTGCCCATTATGACTGATGGCCAGGTAGCGCAAAAACTTTGGTAGAAAGTGGAAAAAAAAAAGTCACAATAAGCCTAGGAGAACATCTGAACTTTATTTGGGGCTAATTGTCGCACTGTAAAGTGTGGCAGATGTTTGCTGACTGTAATTTTACATGAGTTTGAATATTAAAGTTTTTTTTTAATAGAAGAGGTTGTGTGCACTTGTGCAACCCCCTTATGATTTTTTCTATTTTTAATTCCCCTCCTGAAATGTTAAAAAATAATCTCTCTGCGGTCAGGCAAACAGTTCATCTGCTTTGACTGCAATCTGTTCCAGGATTGCACAGAGAAAATAATTTGAAATTGAGTTAGAAAGATAAATTAATGTGCAATTTGCATCAAGCACTGCAATTCCATCTCATTTCGAAAAAAAATTATGAAAAACTCTCATTTTGTTGTCTTTCAACCAAAACAGTTATCCAGGACACTAGTGACTAGACCACCCCAGTAATCTAGACAACGTACTTTCACATAAATCTGATTTTATATTTTAAAAATAACTCCTCTGAACTATGACATTTCGACCATTACCTCGATTTAAAAAAATCAATAAAAAGTCAGATTTCGTTATCCCACAATGAGGCCAGTTCAAGGGCAGAGTAGGCCACCCAAGGTAAGGTATTCAACGAAAGAACTTTCACTTAAATCAGATTTTATATTTCAAAATTAATCACCTCTGAACGCTACAATTCAGACAAATACCCCAATTTTTTTAAAAGGCCTCTGAATTTGACAATTTTGACCTTTACCCATGTTTTTAAAAAAAATCATTCAAAATTCCAATTTCATTATATCGCAACCAGTCTACAGGACACTTGCCCACCACAGTAGTCCAGACAAAGTACTTTTACACAAATCTGATTTTGCATTTCAAAACAAAAGGTTTCAGAAATTTGCAATTTTGGCCATTACCCCTGATTTTAAAAAAAATATACTGAAAATTCAAATTTCGTGATCCTGTAACTAGACCAGTTCTAGGACACACTAGACAACCCTAGGTATACAGCCAAAGTACTTTCATACCAATCTGATGTTGCATGTTAAAATAATTCTTTTCTGAAATCTGCAATTTCGACCGTTAAACCTAATTTAGAAAAATTATCCATAAAAATTCTAATTTCATTATCCCATAAATATACCACTCTAGGACACACTAGGCAACTCAAAGTATCTACAAATGTGATGTTGCATTTCAAAATTAAAACTCCTCTAAATTTTACAATTTTAACCTTTACACATGGTTTTTAAAAAAGAATTAAAAATTACAATTTCATGATACCGCAACCAGATCAGTCTACAGGACACTAGCCCACCCCAGTACTCCAGCCGAAGTACTTTTGCAGGAATCTGATGTTGCATTTCAAAATAAAGGGTCTCAGAAATCTGCAATTTCGGCCATTACCCCTATTTGAAAAAAAAAAATCTGTAAAAAATTCACATTTTGTTAATCCATAATTATACCAGTCTGGGACACACTAGACAAACCAAGGTATCCACAAATCTGATGTTGCATTTCAAAATTAGAATTCCTCTGAATTTTGCAAATGAATGTATGATTGCATTAACACACACACAAACACGCACGCGCACACACACACACACACACACACAAAAAGATGATTACCTCGTTTGGAAATCAGAGGCAAAGCCTGTTTGTTCCAGCATTACGACATTTATTTGAAACGGGGGATAGGTAACCAAAATACATGCAATAGCTCAGCGTTTTTAAAAGTGAAGACAATTTGCAGTTTTGGTATTTTAGCCCGAAACACAAACTCGATGCACATAATTTGCTCTGGCGGGCCACATAAAATGATGTGGGAGGCCAGATCAAGCCCTCGGGCCTTGTGTTTGACACCTGTGTTCTTCACTATGCATGTATCTCACTTGTCCTTCTCCCCAAATCTTTGCAATGCACTGTTGTTGCATTGACATATTTTTCTGTTGACATCTTTTAGAATCATTATTTTAAAGACAAAATTAATAATGTCCATGCAATTCTCTCTCTCTCTCTCTCTCCTTTGCTCTCTCTGTCTTTTTTAATACACCAGCTTTTACCAGTCCTGGAAGGCTGCACTTTTAAAATGTCAGATGGCAGCCTTTATAAGGCCTCGCCTCACATTCCTTCTCTTTCATAAATGACCCTCGGGTAGTTGACAGAAAGGTGGGCACATTTACTGCGTATTAAATTTGCTGTTTTGGACTTTTGGGCCTCAGCTCAGATGCTGAGCAATGCTAAAACTGTCACTACTTAAGTTTTCTTGCTGATTTTTTAACTACAAGGGCAGAGAAAATATAAGGCAAAGTCAGTCTCAATTTTACCTGCACTTCAACATGCTTTTAGGCTTCGAATGAGTTAAATAGCAGTTCTGGTAGGGATTCACTCTTTACTCAGGGTTATGTAAAACCATTGAAACTACACTCACGTACAAATTCAGGCTGTGGTTGATCGCAAGCATGGACACTTTATTCGAGGAGCGACATTACTTTTTTTTTTATGATTATGACAATCCCTATACTATGAGAGAAATACTTTAACTTCTGCATATACCTGTATGGCACCCAGTTCTGCATTATAACTATGAGCATTATTTTTATTGGAGAACTGTTGTTTTTGTAATTATTTTAAACATCAGTTAATGAGTCTCATTCACGCTTATCCAACTGAAGATGAGATCAAGTCATTATAACAAACAGTAACGCTGAATGGGCAATTTAGTAATGGCAATGGAGAATGGCACCTTAACGACCTTAACCAAGGCTCGAAAAAAATCTGTGCCCAGTTGTTGCATTCTTAGTTATTTTAACTGCTGATTAACCCCAAACAACCGGTTAAATTTTTAACACGCCGTTAGTTGACCGACCGTGAAATATGCGACGTTCAAAACATGGTTAGTTAACGGCACCGTCAAAGTTAACCATGCGGTTAATGTCATAATGTCCCACAATTCCTTACTTGTTTACTTCCTTTTTTGCCCCCAAAAAAAAGATAGCCAATGAATTATACCACAAACAAACAAATGTAAAAGAATGCATATCGCAAAATCATCAGTTTTCTGGAGACCCCCCCCCCAAAACCTCATGTTTGTTCAACCATTAACATTGCATCATCAAAGACAGCAAGCCATTTTCAACACCTTATACTGTCTAATAGTTTGTCCATCCATCCATTTGCTGATCCGCTTATCCTCACAAGGGTCACGGGGGGTGCTGGAGCCTATCCCAGCTGTCTTCGGGCAGTTGGCAGGGGACACCCTGAACCAGTTGCCAGCCAATCGCAGCTAATAGTTTGTAATAATAATAATAATTATTCAGATGTCTTCAACATAGGGCAGTCCGGTGATCGAATGGTGAGCGCATCGGCCTCACAGTGCAGAGGTGCAGGGTTCGATTCCAGCCTTCCTGTGTGGAGTTTGCATGTTGTCCCCATGCCTGTGATGGGCTTCCTTCCACATTCCAAAAACATGCATCAAGTTAATGGAACACTCTTGTCCCTAGGAGTGAGTGTGAGCGTGGATGGTTGTTCGTCTCCGTGTGCCCTACGAGTGACCTGCAACCAGTTCAGGGTATCCCCCGCCTACTCCCCCGAAGTCAGCTGGGATAGGCTCCAGCATGCCCCCGCGATCCTTGTGAGGATAAGCGGATCAGAAAGTGGATGGATGAATGGATGGGTGTCTACAACACTTTTCTGGACACTCAAAGGACGCTTTACAATGGAAAACATTACTCATGCACTCACACATTCACACTCTGGTGGTAGTAAACTACATTCAACATCTGCCCTCGGACAGGCTGACAGAAGCGTGGCTGCCAGGGTACGCTTACAGCCCCTCCGACCACCACAAACATTCGCACCCATTCGTACACCGGTGTGATTGGCACTGAGGCAAGGTGGGTGAAGTGTCTTGCCCACGAACACACGATATAACTCGGACAGAGCAGGAATCGAACAACCGACCCTTGAGTTACCGAACGACCCGCTCTACCTCCTCAGCCGTTAAAAAATAATAACACACACGTGTACTGACCAAGAATAAAAATTGTGAATTTTTTTTTTGAAATTTACTAAATTGTGAAGGTTGCCCAACTCCAGCAATATTCATGAACCTACCTATTGTGAGAACCTACCACTCACTAGTGGTAAAATCGTGTGCTATAGTGGAGCACATAAGCGAAACAAACGGGTATACAAACATGACATTTGGCACATCCATCCATCCATTTTCCGAACCGCTTATCCTCACAAGGGTCGCGGAGGGTGCTAGAGCCTATCCCAGCCGTCTTTGGGCAGTAGGCGGGGGACACCCTGAACTCGTTGCCAGCCAATCGCAGGGCACACAGAGACGAACAACGATCCACGCTCACACTCACACCTAGGGACAATTTAGAGTGTTCAATCAGCCTGCCATGCATGTTTTTGGAATGTGGGAGGAAACCGGAGTGCCCGGAGAAAACCCACACAGGCCCGGGGAGAACATGCAATCTTCAAACAGGGAGGCCGGAATTGAATTGAACCCGGTACCTCTGCACTTTGAGGTTGACATGCGATGCACTGGACCACTGGGCTGCCACATTTCCTCTTGAAATCCCACTATTTTCAAAAATACCATCGGCCAGGCAAAATTCCAAGATGGCAGCCCCGAAATCGGATCAACATCTTTGATTTGGGACTCACAATCTTGGAGTTTTGCATGGACAGTGGTATTTTTTAATTATCTGCTCCACTTATCGTAGCGGAAACGGGATACTAGTTTTGCAATCCAGCTTGTCTGTGTGAACGTGTAACTATTCTTCTGAGGCAAATCAAACACATACTGTACATGCTACATATTTGTGAATACTGCCTTCTCATCTGAATATTGTATGTTACTGTGCCTGTTTGAATTGTGTGAACAGAAGTCATTTTTGCATTGTGCTTACCCGTTTTGAACTATTCTCTGTTTTGAGCCATGACATTCGATGATGGCAATTTTTGTTGTGTGCGCCTGTGAATCAGCAGCTCAATTACAACAGCTCTGTTAAAATTTTCCCTTTTTTGTATCATACTAAACCCTTTGGACTGTTGCAGCTTTGAGCTTGTGTTTTTATCAAGGTTGGCACTGTTGGACATTGCGTTATATTTTTGACGTATGAAAAACGTTTTATACAAAGTTACACAGGTAAAAAAAAAAAGCCTGACTGCGATAAATTGGCCAAGAAATGGTGGTAATTTACACTACAATACGAATTTACATTATATGAACCTATAGTTTCCTTACCCCAAATCACAAGAATCATCTCAGCAATTTCAATGTCAGAACAAGGTTACAATAACACTGAGGGGTGTGTGCGCGTATATGTAAAACAGCTGCAATTAAAGATTTTTTAAAAAATGTATTAATCAATGTATTGATTTGTTGATTAATTGATGAAGCGTTTTTTAAAAACATCCATCCATCCATCCATTTTCCGAACCGCTTGATCCTCACTAGGGTCGCGGGGGGTGCTGGAGCCCATCCCAGCCGTCTTCGGGCAGTAGGCGGGGGACACCCTGAATCGGTTGCCAGCCAATCGCAGGGCACACAGAGACGAACAACCATCCACGCCCACACTCACACCTAGGGACAATTTAGAGCGTCCAATCGGCCTGCCATGCATGTTTTTGGAAACATTGTTTATTTATTTATTTATGTGAAGATTCAGCAACTAGCTTGGTCCATAATGTGTCACAAAAAGGTTGATCATTGTTTTCCAAAGTAAATGCAGATCTCTGCAAGTGTCTCAACACAATGCTAGTCAGTCTCCTTAGAGGACTAAAAAAAGATGATACTATTCACTGTCAAGAGGGTGAAATTCTGTTCAATAAGCAATTAATTTATTGTCAAAAATAATGATTGATTAATTTGATAATCCATTCATTGTTGATTAATTGATTGTGGTACCTGTGTATCTGTGTGTGTGTGTGTGTGTGTGTGTGTACAATACATCTTTATTTCTTTATCTCTATAGTGTTTTCATACATACATACATTTTATATATATATATATATATATATATATATATATGTGACGGGGTCACAACTGTGATGGTCTCGAGCTCCACGTCGCTGCCGCCTCAAGAACACCAGACACTGGGATGTGGCTTTTCTCTCTTTTTTTTATTGCTGCAACACAGTATGGCGGGAGGGATAGGTGAAGTCACGGGGCTTTTCAGTCTCAAAAATAACCTGTGACTTCCCTGGTAGCTCTGCCTGAACTAAACATCATCCATAAGAAAACAAAATGCATAACAAAACAAAATATACAACATAGGTGATCGTATATTAACTATTTACAAAAAAAGGGGGGGGGAACACACTTCCACTGGTATTTACGTGATGCCGCTGAACGCATCACATGCAGCAGAACGGCTGCGCAATGTAAAATAATGGCGGCCAGCCACACTAACAGCCAAATGAAAAACGACACGAAAAACTATATACAGTACAACCAAAAGGAAACAAACATTACCTGCAACACAGTATAGCGGGAGGGATAGATGAAGTCACGAGGCTTTTCAGTCTCAAAAATAACTGCGCAACAAAAAAAACACCCGTTAACTCAATGGATAAAAACTTTCATTCGACAAAACTTAAATTAAATGACGACACAAAAAGCAATGTGGACTCGGAACAAATCAGGGAACTAATTAAATACACAGCACCGTAGAAAAATGAAAAACAAAGTGAAATATTGTAATTAAACTAGAAATGAATCCGGACCGTCGATGAAAAGTGACTTACCCTGTTAATTCCCTGGTAGCTCTGCCTGAACTACGGCGGGAAGCTGGTGCCATACTGTGCGCTGTTGCGTCACTTCCGTCATAATTTAATAAACGCGATATATCACTCCGTTACATATATATACTAGAGCTGTCAAACAATTAAAATATTTAATCTAATCAAAAATGCAACTGTCATAATTAACTCAAATGAACTAAATAATTAATCGTGATTACTCATGCATTTTTTATCATTTCTGAATTTCCTTTTATATTTTTTTGTCCTATTTTTCCCCATTTTAATGATCTCGTCAACATGGAATCATGAATCAGTTTTCTTTGTGCAAAATGCAAATATTTACTGAAATAACAATTTCAATTTTCAATTTTACATGAACATTTTTCACTTGGAGCAGTTATTCACACATAATCTCTCACACAATATTACTGTCCATCAACAACAGTGAAAAAAATATTTTGTCGCACAACAGCTGCTTTAACAGAATCAAACTAGAGCAATATAACATTATAAAGTGCATATCTAAGGTAAACTAGTACTCAGCCTATAGTGGATTTAAAACATGGTTGCATACTTCATTTTTCTCAAGTTTGTTTTGAACACAGCAGTCAGGCTATGTTGATTCTGTTGGTCCTTCTTGCGCGGAAGTCTCTCTACGGTTTTGTGTAGACATCATTTCGGATGACTACACTTGGTTCGATGACAACACTGGAGACGTTTGATTTTCGCTAGGTCGCTACCACTGCACCGCTCAACTTTCGTTGTCATGTCATCTCCTCAGCGCACCTTCACTGTCAGACGAACACAGAGAAGCTCCACCTGCTCTATTTATATGGACACGGAACACTGTAACCTCCCACACAAAATAGTTCCAAACAAGTAACAATCGCGTCAGTGGCATACATCGTATACCTGTATGATACAGGTAACTTTGGTCTTGTCAGTGGAACAATCTGGCAACTTTTTAAAAGTAAACTTTCCATTCATAAACTCTTTAAGTATCCGTTTTCGGTGTCTCGCGCTGTCGTGGCTGGCAAAACAAACGTGTGTGGACCTGTGCAGCGTGCTTGTTGTTTTGTTTCTTGTTTATTTATAGAGCAACGTAACATCCGCTGTGACGTGTGCCGCGTTAATCTCGTGAGAAAAATTTTAATCCCATTAAAATTTATTTAAATTAATGCCAATAAAAACGCGCTAAACTGACAGCTCTAATATATACACATATATATACATATACATAAAATAGAAAAAATATCATGCTTCAGACAGGACAGTATTAAAAGTAATATTTTACAAATCTGAAAAGGGGATCAAAAAGATAGGTAGGTTTCAATGTGACACCGCTCTCCACCGGTAGGTATACAACGCCATTCAGATAACATGCATTGTAAAGTGAAACTATGTTTGGACTACAAACTACAGAGAGTAAGATGGAGTAATAAGGGTAAACATCTGGATCTGGATTTGATTGTGTGCAACCACTTGACAACACAAAAATTGAGTAAATTCAACATGCCTTTTTTTTTCAGTGTTCCTGCTCTCTGCTTGAACTTCTCTGTAGCATTAACCGAAAGGCAGATAACCAAGCAATGAGTTTAATATCCAATCAGACATAAACTGATAGATTGATCCAAATTGCATAATCAAAGAAGGGAAATTTTAATCTTATACCTTAAATCAGGGGTCCCCAAACTTTTTGACCAAAGATCTACTTTTCGATCAACCAACCTCCCGTGATCAACTCGTTAACGCGCACATGAGGCACATACAACAGCCTGACGTGGAGGCATGCGAGGCTCTTTGGCAGCCTGTTCACTATCGTAGCTCACGCGTACCGTTTGAAAATGTTTCCCTCTGCTCTCCACATTCCTATTCTTTGCCTGTGCACTCGGTGAATTGTACCCAAAACTAACTCTGAATGAGAATAATGATAACTCAACTCAACTCAACTGTATTTATAGAGCACTTTTAAACAGCCGTCGCTGCATACAAAGTGCTGTACATGGATATACATGGTATACATATATACAACAATAAAGCAATAAATCAGTCACAAAATGGTCGAAGGCACCAAACAGTAAAACTAAGATAACAATCTGAGTCATGCTGAATGATAAAGGATATAGCGCAACAGCTCCGATCACAAGCTGCAATTGCAGACTGCAGAGCGCTAACAACTTCCGGTGACGCAGGTCACGCGCCACCGTAGGTTAAAGATTTCCCTGCTTAATTTTATTTTTTAATACTTTTTGTCAAAATGAGACTGATAGGATGATTAGGGTGCAGTGCACATTAATACAAAAAATATATTACTAACATGCACAAAGACACACAAATGGTTTATTTTTTTTTCCTCCTCTACACCCCTCGCGATCAACTTGGGACCAGACAGCGAGCTACCGGTCGACGTAATGGGCACCCCTGCCTTAAATTAGAGCACTTGTGTGCCAAAGAAACAAACAAAAAACAACAACAACACCAACAAAACAATCATATATCGATGAGGCTACCTGTCTGCCTCTCTGTATACACACACACACACACACATTCGCAGGTGCACACAATCGCACTCACACACATCACTTTGCTAGACAATAGCAGCACTTTTTTCTTTAATATTAACACATCGTATTAACTTGTTTCTCTTATTCCAATCAAAAATGTCAAGTAGTGCCAAATGAAAAAGGCCTACTGTTTGAACTCTTATCACGGTTCGAAGTTCAACATTTTTTTGAATTAAATTAACTCCTATAGCAATTTGATCATACAGTGCACAGCAAACAAAAAGCAGCCTAGCAATAGTGACAATGTGTTGGTATTGAGAAATGTGTCATGTAAAGCATGGTACACTTACACATTCCCTCTTCAAGACCAGACTGGGACCACCTACGACTGGTGCTCGCCCTCCATACCAGAGGTAGGACGGTGTGAGGTGGATCAAACAATTTTTTCACAAAAGGGTGTGTACTGTATTTTGTTGTGAAAATCTTTCATTTGAACTTTGTACTGTATGTTTTTTTTTTACAACTTTCTAGCTTGTTAAAAACAACACACGGTTCAAAAAAACAACAACAAAGAGATCTAAAAATATTCAGGCTTTCATTCTCTTGAAGGAAGCACCCCCCCCCCCCAAATGGGATAGACACGCCCATGGTTTTAAGTCATTTATATCTGTCCAAAAACCTTTTTTCAGTAAAACTGCTTTTGAGCTCAAAACTTGTGTCTTCTTCCTTGAGACACAAGTCCACACTTGGGATGCATGCTTACGTGGCAAAAGAAGGGGAGGGGTGGTGCAGTTATCATGACGTTGGGGGTGCCCCCCCCCCCACCACATACCATCGGAACCCATGTGTGAATGACATAAATGCCAGACCTCTAAAGCAGGGTTGCTGTTTGTTTTTCACACAATTTAATTATAGTCAAAACCAGGGAAATGCACAAATATGTTTAAAATTCAAAATATACGAAATAGGCTCAGTAGGCGTGGACAAGAGTTGTGCAGCCTGTAGCTGGATAAATCCACGAATCATTTGCAACTCTTTTTTTCATCAGCACCTTTGGACAATGACGATCTCTGGTCAAAAAACTTAAACTCTTGTCAACGGGATAAGTGCTACTGATATTTTTTTAAGTTAACTTTATTTCGTTTTTCACAATTTTGCAAAAGATCTCAATTCCATCTAATGTTAAACCTGTCATTTCTCTCCCACAATGCGCGAGTTATGTCACGGTAGCAAAAACAGTATCGTGTATAGTGTCATACCGAAACATAATTGTTATGACGAAAATGAGTCCTTTAGTCACTTTGATCATTGTCTGTGTTTAAAATGATTAATTTCCACCTAGTCGCCGATAGTGTAGTGGTACACTCGCCTGACTTGTGAGCGGGCATTGTGGGATCGCTTCACTCCCTGACAGCGTACCTGTGGTGGTTGTTCGTTTATGTGGCCTGCGAGCAGTAGGGTGTAGTCCACCTTTTGCCCGAAAGTGGGATAAGCTTCAGAAGCTCCCGCGACCCTGTTCATGATAAGCGTTGGTGAAAATGGATGGATGGATGCATAATTTCCACCTATTAGCTCCATCAGTCCATCAGTTTTCCTCTTGAACTGTTTTTCGCATGGATTTCGCTTAACCAAAAAGGAAATGCATTGAGGAAAGCTCTCCATTGTGGATATAAAACAAACAAACAAAAACAATGTCATTTTACAAATCAAATGTTTTAAAGTTATTTCTTAAATAGGCCTTTATAGCTTGACAAAGTCGAAACAATGGTAAACAAAATGCGGAAAAGGGGTAATAGGGGATATTTTTGTCATATAGGCTCCAGTGTGCAGGCCTATGTGTGAACGCTAGGCATGCGTGCATTTTTAATAGGTGTGCTTCTGAATAAATGCGGATTGAATAAATGTTCATATAATAAGTGAGTTATTTTCTGCTCGCATTTTACGTAGAGCAATTCACAACGCTTTCCACAAAAAGAGCCATATCACGTACGAATCGAAGGCATTTGACGTAGTCCAATATTCAGATCCGTATATAACAAAGAAAGTCGTGTGCTTAAATTGGTGACAATCAATAGTTGCCCATTTTATTTCTTAATGATCCCAAATGTACGAGTCGATGTACACAAACTCAAGTCTTCATTATTGAAAAAAATCATAGACGATAAAGCTAAGTTTGTGTGAATACAAACGATCTGCTCATAATCGGTTAATAAGATAAGATAAGAAAACCTCTAGTCTAAACTATAGTCTCACAATGGAGAAATTTGCAATGTACAGCAGCAAAGTTCGGAGGGAAGAAGTAGAAAAAAGTAGAAAACAATTATTTGCATGCACAAAATACTTTTTAAAAACGAACTGTACACAATACACAATGGAACAAAATGTTGGGAACTTCCGTTTCGATGTTTGTCTTATACTGGCTGTAATATACTGGTTATATTAGGCCGCGTGATGACGATCATTGAGACGGCGAGGCGTCTTCCTGGTCACTTGGAAGCACGCGCACGTACACTAACACGCGCACGCACACATTAAGCTTTGAGCTGGCGGCGGCCTTGAACTTGAGCTCAAGTACATCCGTCTGCAGCACCGCCCCCCCCACCCCCTTGCGTCAAACTTGACCTTGAACCTCTGAAGCCCGCCTGAGTGCAGACCACACTGCAGGAGAGCTCGACGTGGCTTCTGTGTGTGGCCTCTGATGAGCTCTACGTGATTGTACAAACGGCAAATTACGGTGTTTGCATTCAAGGATTGCAAGAATGATATGTAATTTATTATCTTTTTTGTCTTTGAAAATTACAATTTAAACCAAAAAAAACTAACCTTTTTTTGTCTTCATGAAAATACCAACATCCGTGTACTGTATTAATTACCTTGATGAAATATTTTCTTCTGCAGAAGTGGACCAGGAAAGTCAAAATACACGAAATATGCGACAGGTAAAAAGACATGAGGAAAAGCAACAAACTAATACGTTATACTTCCTCATAATTCTAGAAAGACGCATATTGGGATAGTGTGAAAAGTATTCTCTACAGGATGTTTTTGTTTGTTTTATCTTTTGGACCCGATCATGTGAGGAAAATGTTTTTTATACATTTGACAAATCCGCAAACGGAAAATACCGAGATTGCTATTTTTCTGTTTTAAAATAACCATAGAAATGTTTTCAAAGGAGGATATGAAATACTGTATATGTGTATCTTATTTTATTCTCAGCAGTTTTGGGGTGAGCTGCAGCTTCCAGCTGACTTTGGGCGATAAGCAGAGGCTATACATGCACGATGCATGCTGGTCACCAGCGCATCGCAGACAATTATTGTAAATGTTTTAATACATTATTTGGCAATGATTTACCCAGTGATATTTGACTCAATTTATCTATCTATCTATCTATCTATCTATCTATCTATCTATCTATCTATCTATCTATCTGTCTATCTATCTATCTATCTATCTATCTATCTATCTATCTATCTATCTATCTATCTATCTATCTATCTATCTATCTATCTATCTATCTATCTATCTATCTATCTATCTATCTATCTATCTATCTACCTATCTAATGACCAACATTATTTTCATTTTATTATGGCATCGTGCGTGGCTCAAAAATATTTTCCGACCATTAGATTGCGTCTAACGGAAGCGCACATATAGGTGCTATATGATACTGTAGTGGCGTGTTTCTTCTTTTAAAAAATGATCTTAAACCTGGTATGATACTTGATACCAAATAATCTATTTTGTTCATTTGGGCGGGTTACATTGGATGCATAATTCACGCCATCATCACTTTTATTTTTTCCCCTGACATAAATAATTAAACATGGCGAGGTTTGCCAACATGATGTGAGAATCTGTTCTCAGTTGCCGTATACTTGAGAAATAAAGATTGACTAATATAGATACAATCCTGTACCTGTTGTCATTTTGGGAGTTTGTAAATAGTACATGCGCGAGAACATTTCCATCTGCTTCATATTTTTCGCCGTGTTGTTACAAATGGTCATCATTTTCTTTGTCTAAAACCACTGCAGTTCGTAGTTTGGCACACTGCATTGCGCATTCTTTACGCACGGCGCAAAACCTACCAGTCGCTGTATAATTTTGATTGGCTGTTATCGAAACATGTGTGTATTACATGAGGCAAAGACAGCCCAGACCGACAAACTCTTGCCACTTCAGGAGTTGATATTTTTCCAGTTCCAACTCAAGCGCCACTCAACAATATTTTCCTTGAGTGACAATTTCGAAACACGGCGTCTTCTCCTTTTTTTGTAGTTCTTCCTATCACGTGATCTCTCTGGCTCATCCAATGGACACGCGACCATCCCCATCTTTTCATCTCAAGGCGGTTTGCGTCAAGATATGAAATCGGATGACTGGCTGGTTACGGACGGTCTTTTTCCTCAGAGTCTGCTAGCAATACTCGTCACGCATGCGATGACTACCTTAGTTCTGCGTGTACAGCAGTCGGAGCACATGCGCCCTTCGCTGATGTGCGCGCGAGCGAACCAAAGCAGAGCGTGATCGTGGGAAAAAAAGAGTTCATATGACAACCTCCTTAGTCCTTAACCCTCGCTGGTCGGCGGAAACGGTAATGTTTGTTTATGACAATAATCTGGACGAGTTCAACAAGAACATGGAGGGGCTGGTGGGCAGCGGGAACTTTGCCACCGCCAGCGCGGTGAACCAGTGTCGCAACATAATGGCTCACTCGGCGGCCGCGGCTGCACTAGGCGGCCACCCCCCGGGTTTGATGCATTCTTCAGCGAGCTACTCCAACGTGGACGCGTCGGTGTCGGGCCCCGGTGATGCGTCCGCGTCGGTGAAAACGTGCGCGGCGGGACCGTGTTCAGCAGCGACCGTGCCGCACCAGAGCACTTCTGCAGCCCCCGCTTTACCTTACGGCTACTTTGGTAACGGCTACTATCCGTGTAGGATGGGGCGTGGTCCAGTCAAATCGTGCACGCAGGCTGCTGGAGCCGCGCTCAGCTCTCAATACATGGACACCACCGTGAGCTCCGATGAATACCCCAACCACAGGCCAAAGGAGTTCGCCTTTTACCACGGCTACCCCAGTCCATACCAGTCCATGGCAAGCTACCTGGATGTGTCCGTGGTCCAAACGTTGGGGACTGGTGAGCCGCGCCATGACACCCTCCTCCCCATGGAAGGCTATCAGCCATGGGCTCTCACCAACGGCTGGGGGGGACAGATGTACTGTTCCAAAGACCAGGGGCAGGGTCACCTCTGGAAGTCCGCGTTGGCTGGTAATGATGAATTAATTGCCCTACTCACCACTTAGGCTATATTTAAATTATCGCATTCAGATATATTTTTTCCCACCGACTGTACAAAACAAACTATACAACAAAAATGCAATGCAAGGGCACATGCATGTCTCATGTTACCATGAGCGTTTTGTTAACATACCCCATTTGGCATTAATAAATATATCCGTTGAGCAGACCATTTATGTTTCATACCTTGGGTAGTTTGTTCTAAATGGTAATATTCTCGTATCATTTGCTTTACTGTTATGCAGGGGTTTAAATTTAATGGGCTTCAAAAACTCAATTTCAACAGGCCTATCATAATATGGAAGTACATTTTCTTTTTCTTTTCTTTTTTACCATCAAATTAACTAAGAGAAACTATCTTCTCAAAACGTTTTGTGTCTTTCCACATACTGGATTAGGAGATATATGAAGGCATAAATATAAAAAGAATCCACTACGAGTACGAAATGGTTTCATGCAATGACTAAAGAGAACGTCATTAGCTTACTTGACGGATTGTTAAGTATTAATAAGAATGAATTAAGCTTGTAATGCTGCACAAGTCTTAACTACAGAAAAAGATTCACTTAATATTTCGTTGGGAAAATGTCATTACTGGTTTATTATTTGTTGTTACCAATGTCTGTAGCAATAATAATAATAATAAGAAAATAAAAATGAAAACGGAGTAAAATAGAAGAAACCTGAATGAAAATCAGGAAGAAATGCTATATCCAATGCAAAAAGTGCAGCAAATATTACACAGCAATAACACATTCTTCACAATGAACTAAAACTTGAACACACTTGATTGAGTAAGACGTTCTCTTCTATTTATTTATTTATTTATTTATGTTTGCTGTGAACATGTGTACTTTATTTGTTTTTGTTTTCCCCAATGCATATGCCATTTAAAGTAATACAGTATCGTCTAGTGTACTCTGCTGTCAGCTGCTGTGTCGGCATTGCGGAGAATCCGTCCTCCGTCGCCTTACTTGAATGGAGAAATAAAGATGAAATACATAAAATAAATAAACGTGGCATATAGAGCATCGGTGGTCCATCTTAGCAACAGACGATAACGCAAACTGTGGCAACACGTTTCTAATCGTGTCCTCTCTCGGCAGATGTGGTTGCCCACCAGCAAGAATGTTCCCCTTTTCGTCGAGGAAGGAAGAAGCGGATACCTTACACAAAGGTGCAGCTTAAGGAGCTGGAGAAAGAATACGCCGCCAACAAATTCATCACGAAGGACAAGAGGAAGAAGATTTCGGCCGCGACCAACCTTTCGGAGAGGCAGATCACCATCTGGTTCCAGAATAGGAGGGTAAAGGAGAAGAAGTTTGTGACTAAAGTGAAAAACAGCACGCCTTAGCATCCTGCTCATTCGAACCATCACCGGGGGAATTAGTGTTCGCTTAAACACCGAGTTGACGCATTTGGGTGATCAATCATGAAATGCTCCAACATACTGTGACTGATTTCGTCCAACACGAAAGACGCATATATGCATCATGTAAGGAAGTAGGACTTATTAAAGGACATATGAATGAACCAAAGCCCTCTCATAAACATTTTGTAAATATGGCATTTTGGTAAATATGTCATTAACTCACGTTGAACTGTCTTGTCTATATTAATTTGCTATTGTTGTCTGTATGTCAGATATGCCTTCACGGCGTGTTTATAACGCGTTCAGATTTCTCTTTCGTTTGAATGGGATTTTTTTTTTTTTTAAAACGCAGCTTTAGACGTCAGTGCATTTTCAACGAGACCTCAAATGTAATAACTTAATGTGCACGTTGGCTCCGGCAATGGCATCAATTGGTTTGAAATGCCACTCGCAAGTGCTGAGAGGCTAGGACATAATTTGGTCCTGCTACTGGAACAGTTGATAGTGTACACATGAATAAAACCTCGTTTTGAGCATCGCTTCATTTAAACATGTAAAAGCATGACAATAAAATATATACAATAAAATGTATTGCAGTAGAAGCAAAGGTGCATTGGTTTTTTTTTGCTGTGTTTATAATTAATTTGTCACAGTGCATAAAAATTATCTACCGTGACGTGAACGTTAAAAAATGCTATCACACACACACACACACACACACACACACACAGTTCGTCTTTCCTCTTTAAAGGGGAACTCAATCGCAAAAAAAACTTGACAGTAATGCTGTATGTGCCTCCACGAGTTCAAACACGCTATTCTTGCACTCGTGGAATATGAGTTCAGCAGCAAAATCCACCAGTTTTTAGCCATTTCAGAGGGCGGCAAGTCCAATCACGGCTCACCTGTTTTCTAAAGCTGAGCCATGATTGGTTCTTACCACTTGAGTAACAGTGATGCCATTTTCAATCGATAGCAAGTGGCAAAATGGCGGCCCCTGAGATGGACAAAGATGGGTGGATTTTACTGTTTAACTCATATTCCACCATCGCAGTATGGAAATAATCAGAATGTCTGTTTGGACGGGTAGGGCTGCATATATCTTTATCCATCCATAATCTGAACCGCTATATTTTCACGGGGGTCGCGGGGCGTGCTGGAGCCAATCCCAACGGTCTTGGGGCAAGTAGGCGGGGTACGCCCTGAACTGTTCGGCAGCCAATCGCAGGGGACACATAGACGGACAAAAACTTTCGCACATTCAGTCACACTGACGGCCAAGTGATCAATTCACCTGCCATGCAAGTTTTTAGTACGTGGGGAAACTCCAAATAGGAAGGCCGGAGCCCGGAATCGAATCCACGACCTCTGCACTGTGCAAGGACAGGTCCGAACCGGTCAACCATAACATACCATACGCCGGCATTGAACTTATTTTATATATTTAAAAAAAGTAGTGCAATGTACTTTTCTCAGCGTGTGTTTATGAAATGCACATAATGATTTTTGTTTTATTGACTCTCGATCTTGAAATCTACACCGATCATCACGCAAAAAAATTCAATGAGAGCACATTTTTATTCAAGTTGACGGCTGCAGAACACGCTTCTGATGGAGCAACTCTACAGGCTGAAACACTCCACGTTTGTCAAGTCGTTCATACAATTTTAATTTTGCCACATAGGAATTTTTAACATACAGTAATTATAATGTAAATGTAAATATCATCACCAGTTGACCATAAAATCACATGGACCCATTTTTTTGTATTGTTTCTCCTTCTCAAAATTCCTTTATTTTAGTACAAATAAATGCCAATGAATATTTTATTCTAAAGAAAGAGAAAGTAAGGAAACTTTACTGCTGTGTTTGCCATCCACTAATATATTTTTACGTGGTCACTTCAAAAACTTGAGGCTATAGTTCATTGTTTCATATTAACACTGACACTTTTCGAGTGTCCCGACAATACCACTACCAGCTTAATAACTAAGATCCTTTTTTTTTTTTTGTCGAAAACAGAACATGCGTGGGGGGTCGCAGTGTCCAGCATCAGCACTGAGCTCCGCGGTGTGCGCTGCTGGCTTGTTGACACTCTTTACAACATGGTCTCTGTCCGCCCTTAAAACCAACAATACTGCCGGAAGTTCTAAGTCCCATAAAGGTCTTTCGAAATAGTAAAGAAAGATGAGGAGCACGAAAAAGAAATCTGCAACATTAGCCTCATGCAAATCGCATTTTGCATGCGTGGGACGAATAGGAAACAATTCAATGTATCCTTGGCATGCATATGCTTGGCATTTTTGCTTCACTTATACCTTCTTTATTCAATAGTCTAAATGAAAACAATTAAATGCACATTTCGAGAGACAAATACACCGAATAATAATAGTTGAAGACGTCCTCATATCATGAATGTTCTTGATGGTTATTTGTACGCTTATGAACGTTCCGAGCAAAAGATGCCAAAATACAAAAGGCACAAGTGCAATGGGACATAAAAAGACAAAGAGGCATTTGGATAATTATTTGAAAACATACATATCATATCTAGATTACTTTATATAGTATGTAGTGTTTGAAATGTATACATTGTATAATTCGTATTCCATACAAATTGATGATTGGACAAGTAACATTGCAGCAGATTTGAAAATTCTTAGATAAAAATAATATATCATAATGGTCCATTATATGCTACTCTATAATCTATATGATAATTTTTCATTCGGTGATTGAAAATATTTTTACAGTGGTATGAACGCAAACATGAACACCAATTGACCTTGGACATGACGCTGGTACACCCAGGACCAGTCCTCAGCCAATTACAGGGCTATGCATTATTATTACTACCAATGTTGTTGTTATTATTATTATTATTATTGCATAAATGTTGCATGGCCGCGACATGTTGCTCCAAGGCAAGTAGGCATAATCGTCTGGTTGTTGAACGAATTAGTCACACTACATTGGCATCGATTAAGAGATTTAATAGAGCTAAAATATAATTTAATGCATTTAGGCAGTTCAAACGAACTGCAGTTTACACTCACGGCGCCTTTTGAAATAGGCCTACATTCTATCTGAAATGCATTAAAAGAAAGACAAATTAACGAATTTGTGTGAGGTTTATTTTGTGACTTCACATACCTCCTGGAATATCATTGAAAGAAAGCGAGCAAAACATTAACTTGACTAATTTATTGTAAATTCCGTATGAAATCAGGTGGCAGTGAAATAGCAACGGGTTGCCAAGGCACGGGGTCAGCCTATATCGTCAATACACGACGCAACAAGCCAACACGCGCGCGAGCAGATAAATAGAGAAATCCTGACAGATATGTTCTCCTTTTTTTCCGAACCCTTTTTTTTTGGAGGGGGGGGGCACGAACCCAATTATTTTAAACCTACCAAACTTTAATAAACTCACTAAATTCAAACTCACACTTTGCTGTATATTTTTGTGTTGCACCTACAGAGAAGCAAATGACACATTCAAAACGAGAATGAAAGGAGTGGGGAAACTGTGCCGCACCTTTGAGCATTGGTAGCGGCGCACCTCGAAAGTATAGCCATGGTAGGTACCACACTAGCAACTCTCTCAAAACCATTTTGGGGCATTTTCACATGTGTCTATATCCAACACGACTTGAACTGTGTACTCTCCAGCTGTAATGTCCGAATCATTACGGAGGAACGACTGCCAACCCAGAAATGCGAAACTGTCATGGTTAAAATCTGCAATCATCCCTCACCATAATAGTATTTGATTTTGCTAAAAAGCTATTTCGATGAAAAAAAGTTTCAAAAATTACACCCGAGAGATAATTGAGAGACGAATATGTAAATGTTTTGAATATGGACCATTTCATTATGAGGAGCACATCTGTTGGCATGAAGTCAGTCTTGTAAAGTGTGGAGCCGAGTGGCCGACTGTATAACATAAAGTGGGACTGTTTATTGTCAGTGTACAGTCCAGATGGCTCCTTTTCTTCCTTCCACCTTGAATCACATTTTTCCCATCATCCACCAAGCTTCAAAAACATATTAACCATGTTTTTCCATTCTATTCTATTCTATTTTATTCTATTTATTGACCACAGAGCCAGAAAAAACTCACACAGTCGCTCACACAGTAGGCACGCACACACACACACACGCACACACACACACACACACACACACACACACACACACACACACACACACACACACACACACACACACACACACACACACACACACACAGCTCCCTTGAGCATACTTCATGCTTCAGACTCGGAATGCAGCACTATGAGCTTGTTTTTCTCAAGTTCATGTCCAACAGTGAGCACCGCCTTCTTCTACACAAACATATGTGCGCGCGCACACACACACACACATAAACACACTCTAGCCTTTTACCACCTTTTCCCTACTCCACCCCACCTCTTTTGTCTGCATTGCGGACTGTCTTTTTGTTTCCGAGGTTGGACTTTGCTGTTGAACTTGAGACAGACAGACAGCTTGTAAAGTGTTAGTAGTCTGGCCCATGTCTAGTCTGGAATGATGTGGAATGGCCTGGAGGGGGTACGGGTGGGGGGCAAAAGGGCAACAACAAGGACACTGGAGCAACTGGTTGTTTACAACGCAGCAATTATAATATTGCACGCCAACCATAACATATGCTATCGCTTTTTCTATCCATCTGTCTATCTCTCGATCCATCTACCCATCCATGTCTGTATCGCTCTCTATGTGTCTATCCCTCCAATATAAGACAATTCGATATGTATCTCAATACATGGGATGCGACGCAGTTAAAAAAAAAACACATTTTCACGTGGAACGATTTGATTCAGTTTGATTCAGTGGGATTACGATTCAATTTAATGTGGTAACGCTTTAGCTTCAGTCACGTTTATTAATATGTGACAACATTTAAATTTTAACATTGAACAACATCAAAGTGATTCATACAGATTTAAAGATAGTCTGCATCTCTGATAAACGGAGTGGATGTTATTTCAATGCAAGGTGTGCAATACAATTCAAGGACGATATACTGTATTTTAAAAGGTTAATGATATTGTGTGTGTATTACTGGAAATGCCTTGACAATATAGGTTACCAATCTCGTAGCACCCACTGGCCGGCCATCCAAATGAACCCTTTCATGCACCCTGTAACCTTATAACAAGATTAGCTGTCCACTGTAGTAACCGCCGTCCCTGAAAGGTTTCAATGATAGTCAGTCAACCATGGCCACTCGTCAAAAATTCAGGAGAAAAAAAGAAATCATTGAATAGTTGTTTCTATCTTTGGCAGGGTGCCTTAATAACCCTCATGCATGTTGTAAATTATTCAGAGACTCAAGCAACAAGATATCACTTCTGAGATAAATCAATTCATTCTGCTGCAATCTGTATAAAACGGAGACAACAACTTTAAAGTTTTTTTTTCCTCGCCCCTTACAGACCAAATATCATTTTGAGTACAATTTGCAGATCAGAATTAAACACCTTGAGCAGATTGAAATTGAAAAAAAACCCGAGCATTTTAATTAGCAGGTGAAACATGCGGCTCAGGTAACAAGATTCTACAGACATTGGAATTTTTGATTTTTTTTGTTGGCCATGAAAAGTAAAAGCTTTATACATTGCAATACCAGATGTTTTCTTGATCTTTTTTTCTGTTGTAGACAGAAGTGGGGATAAAACTTTGTTTATTATCAGAACATGGCTTATTCTGAGTATAGTGATGGCCCGTTTAAGTGTCACTTGCAGTGTTACGGTGCTATTGGAAACTAGTGAAGTTTAAAAAATATATACAGTACTGGAAATATTAGCAAGGGCAGCCATTTTTGATACCGCTTATCCTTTTTATGATCTGGAGCCTATCCTAGCACGCCTTGGGTGAAAGGCTGACGGCACCCTGGACTGTTCACAAATAGGGAACATAGAGTAGAGACAATCACTTCAACTTCATGTATGCAGTTTTTGGGAGCTGAATTCGATCAGCAGTGGCTCAGTTGTAGGATTAAAATAAAGTGTATCATTATTATTTTTGTTTATTTTGTGACACACGTGTAGGCCGTTTCCACGTATTACTTTCTGCCATCAATAAAACACTCGAGAATCACGTCACCCATAACAGGAATAAAGAAGTCGGCTTCCTCCATGCTCCTCAATTGTGCTTTTGAGCTGAGTGTTTGAGCCTCGGCGTGATTGTTTACCTCCCCTTGTGTATTTCTGGTGAGTTGCGAGCCAGATGTATGGATTTATACACACGTAAATGTGTGTCTAATTAGACACTGCGTCATTTTCACCGGAGAGACAGAAAATAATGTGAAAATGACACACGGAAAATCAATGTATTCAAGTTAAGTTGGCTACAATGAGGGTGCCATGCAGAACACAAATCAATGCCCCCTTGGGAGGATGCAACCTGATACATGACCCAATTTTCGGGTGGAGAAAAGGGGTAACCCTGGGGTCTTGTTCATATTTTAAAAAAACATTACGAAGGGCATGTTCGGCTTTTGCGCGTATTTACATGGCCTTTAAAAACCCAAAGACTGCCAATATTCGGGTTTTAAAAGGGTTATTGACTGCATGTAAAAATAGTCACTTATGAAAAAAGAAATCAATACATACATTTGTGTCAGTGCAATTTGTTTTTCAGGGACTTGTCACCGAGTTCAGACTGTATTGAAATTGAGGCTGAGAGGAAAGCATGACAATAATGGGTGCAACAACAACGGCTAAAAAAATGTCATGGGGTTTGACATTGCATCAGACTTTTAAAACAATGGAAATACTAGCAGTTACTAAACGCCTGCTGAATTTGACAGCCTTCATATAAACGTTAGTTTGACAACCTAAGCAGTTTTCTATTGCACACTGTAAAAAAAAAAAGTTGGGTGAACACAAAATTTCAAGGCAACAAACCCGATATAATTTGAGGTTGGTGGGTTCAACTAAACTCTCTAATTTATGCTTTAGTGAATGCTGGCAAGGTTTTATTTGTTTGTTAGTTTTTTACAGCGTTTACATGGAAAATCTTTGTTCATGTTCTCATTCCTCATGCTTTTTTCAGACTCATATACTGTTGCAGTGACTCATGCAGTGCACCACGTAAAACAATTCTCCCACTCTCTCATCCTTTAAATGGCTCATTTTATAGCGTTTGCCATTTTAGTCTTCAGTCACATGACACAAATTCACTTCAAATGTGCATGCCAGGAACTGAAATAAAAGACACAAGCACGGACTAAGGATATAGCGGCATCATGTCAAGCATTTGGCAAAGTGGTGTTGAAAAACCACCCAAGTTGGAATCTTCTCTTACCTGAACACACTTTTATAGGAACCGCGATAGGACAGTTAGGGCTGGAAGTAATGCAAATGTCAACAAGATATGAAGCAAACTTCTCTTTTCTATCTTTCATGAGTTGTAATAAACTGGTCAAGTGAAAAGATTTGAAAAATGTTATGAAGCTACCAAATCTGTTTTGCCTCACTATCTATCTATCTATCTATCTATCTATCTATCTATCTATCTATCTATCTATCTATCTATCTATCTATCTATCTATCTATCTATCTATCTATCTATCTATCTATCTATCTATCTATCTATCTATCTATCTATCTATCTATCTATACACTTCACCAGCTAGCTAGCTGGCTGGTGAAGTGTGTTTTCTGCCCATATTTAGTCATGCTGTATAGCTTTCCCATGCCCACAGCGAAACTTTCCATCCTTAAAACAATCATCAGTTACTTTTGATAAAATCCTTACTGGAGACCTTGTGGAGACGCACATAGGAATGCGCCAGTTGATACAAGCTAAGAATCGGTTTAGGAGAAACGAAAGTCCTGATGCCTCACCAAGGTGAGGCATAACTCATGAGTTTCAGTGCCGCCCTTCTGATGATATAAATATGATGTGAATCCCTTGCTTCTTTGCACTCGTGATCCGTAGCCATTGTCTGTAAACCGCGGGTGCCCGGAATATTCTGCAAATAAACCCTTCAAAGGTACTGTTCATTGATTCCAGCCTGTATTTGGATAACCAACTTCCTCACCATTCGAAATTAACGAACATGCGGAGGAAGAGAAGAGGCCATCTCTCCCCCAACACTAGATAGCAATCTATCTATCAATCTATGATGGTGAGTGTGTCTCCCTCACATTTCTTTTGCTTTGGATTTGAATTGTGGTGCTTCCTTCAGCATTCCAAAACCATGCATATTAAACAGATCATAAGATAGAATATATAATATAAAAATAAAAATCATCCATCCATTTTCTGATCTGCTTCTCCTCACAAGAGTCGCGGGGTGTGCTGGAGCCTATCCCAGCTGTCTTCGGGCAGTAGGCGGGAGACACCCTGAACTGGTTGCCAGCCAATAACAGAGCAAACATCGATAAACAAACATCCGCGCGCACACTCATACCGAGGGACAATTTAGAGTGTTCCATGAACACCAGCTAGCCATTACCATCTCAAACGAAAGCATATACAAAAGCATTACATACTCATGGCAACTATACGTTATAAAGATGATCATACAGTATTATCCCTCACAATGATTGACTTTTGAGACTTTTGTACAGGTTGTCTGTGTATTATTGTCATGGAAACAAATCCCCCTCTCACTGTGCTGACAAAACCAAAAGATATATTGAAGGAAAACATTTTTCAATTGGGGGCATCCACCAGACAGTAGGTGCTGACCTCATGGAAGCGTCACATACACTGAATGGGCCGGTCATCTGCACACTGAGCTGTGTAAATTTGAAGAGTGGCTTGCGGCTGCTACAACGACAATGCCCAATCTCATCAGGCTGTAACAACAATATGGGTCACAAATAGGTAGCCAGTGGGCTGGATGTGATCCGAGGGCTACCAATTGAGTACACTTGTACTAAAACAGAGGTTATAAGCCTAACAAAAACATCCATTGCAGTTAATAGAACAAAATGGAGGAAAAGCCATGCCACTTGTCAGCAGAAAAAATATATTTATTGTAACAACAGAAGAGCCACAGTCCTGCAGGTGTGTAGGATGTTCGGCTAAAACAGATAAGCTGGCCGTGGCTCTATCGCTCACAGCCATGTTCTTCTCTTAAAACAATCATTTGCAAAAGTGGTGTCAGTTTTTGAAACCTTCAGTTGCAACTGGCATCAGATCATCCCCAGTAATGGTACAAATGTTGTGGAGCATGGTACACACTCCAATAACTTTGGGGCTTATGATGTGGCTGACCTCCAGAGCTCTGGAGTAAAGGCCTGCTCGCGTGCCTTCATCATCCCAAAGGCTGACTTGATAATGGATCTGGCCCTGCCATAGTGGGCGTTGAACAGGGCTTGCTGTCTTTCCTGGACAAGTTCTCTCAATTGACGCATGAAGACATGGATATACTGTACACCACTGCTAACAATTGAAAACCCCCAGGTGGTGGCTCACAGTTTTTGGGGTTTATTTTAAATTTATTTATGTTGGTATTGTTGTGCATCTGTAAAGAAGAACAGAGATCAAATATATTTTTTTGAGAATTGTCGTATATTTTATGATACAATATTTAGTGACCTTTTTTTATCTTGCACTTGACAAATATTCATGACCGAAACCAAAAAACGAATCCTAAAACTGATAAAACTAAAACTAAACATATGTGGTGGCATGGCTCAGTGGTAGAGTAGTAGTCTCTCTGCCCGCAGGTTGGGGATTTGATACCAGGCCATTGTGATCATGTCTAAGTATCCTTCAGCAAGGTACTAAACCCCCAATTGCTCCTGATGCTGTGAGACGTGTGAAACGCTTTGAGCACCAAAAGTGGAAAAGTAAGTGACACTTCCTTACCATTTAGATCAAAGCATTTTGGAAAAAAAATGAAAACTACTAAAAACAAACAATCTGGAACCAAATACACTGAATTGAAAAAAACAAACAAAAAAAAAATTCAAAACTATATTAAAAATAACTAATGAAAAATCCAAAATGGGCAGCCAGGTGGCCCAGTGGTTAGCACGTCAACCTCACAGTGCGGAGGTCGTGGGTTCGATACTGGCTCTGGGCTTCCTGTGTGGAGTTTGCATGTTCTTCCTGGGCCTGCGTGGGTTTTCTCTGGGTACTCTGGTTTCCTCCCACATTCCAAAATCACGCATGACAGGCTGATTGAACCCTCTAAATCAGTGGTGGGCAAACTACGCCCCGCGGGCCGGATCCGGCCCCTTGGTCTTTTTAATCCGGCCCGCCGAAGATTGGTGCACAATTAAGGTTTGATTGCATTCATTTCGTTTGGACTTGTAATGACAGGTATTTCAACACCAGGTAGCGCAGTTACTTCACGAAGAAAGAGGGAGAGAGTAATGACCATGGAAGGGAAAGTGATATGTATCTGATTAAACGAAGCGGGTAACAAAGTATGAAACATTCAGGAGACGCCTGGGGTCGGAAAGACTCAAATCTACGAGACTTTGAAAAACAAGGAAGCGATTCTTACTCAGTCCGATTCTGGCAATTTCCATGCTCAGAGTTAATTGCTTGTGGCTTGAGAAAATGAACATTTCCTAGAATGGTTTGATTGTTATCATGTTAAAAACTTTCCGTAAACTGGACCGCTAATAAGAGTTGGAGAGCAGTCAAATGTGTAGAGCGTGAACAACAGGGGGCTCAGTACACATCCTTGAGGAGAACCGGTGCTGAGTGTGATGGTGGAGGAGAATGTTACATTATTACTGGCATACAAAGACATTGTGCTATCTTCTTTATTTTCTATTTCTATTTCTATTTCTAACTTTTGGCCCAGCCCTTCACAATATTTTCTGCATCTCATTTGGCCCCCCTGGGAAAATAATTGCCCACCCCTGCTCTAAATTGTCTCTAGGTGTGAGTGTGAGCGTGGATGGTTGTTTGTCTCTGTGTGCCCTGCAATTGGCTGGCAGCCGGTTCAGGGTGGCCCCCGCCTATTGCCCGAAGACAGTTGGGATAGGCTCCAGCACCCCCTGCGACCCTTGTGAGGATAAAGCGGATCGGAAAATAGATGGATGGATGGAAAAAAATCCCTTATTATTCTAATACCAATTTGAGCCTTTCCCTCCACTCTTGATCAAATTCAGCAAAGGCCTAATTGTCAAGTGTCCAAAAGATTATCCGAACCTATTACCCTGTGGCTTGGCGTGTGTTAAGAATGGTGATGGGTAGAACTGTGATGTTCATCTTGTCTTCTTATTAGTTGAAATAGGTTTAAAGGCCAAGTGTGAAGTAATTTCATGAAATGCCAAATAGGGTCACAATGAAAGTACTTAAACATTGTCCACCAAATAAATCATGAAAAAATAATTTATATGTTGTTCATTTGACAAAATAATCGCTTTTCCGAAGTTCAAGCCTGAAAGGGGAGGAACCCGGAAGTGATACGTCACATGGAGAACAGCGAAGGCAGAGCTCCATACGGCCGAGATGCAAAGCATTTCAAACAATGATTCAAACAGTGAAACAAGCGATAGATCGAGTGCAAGTGAGGATATCCAAGTTTTTGAAGAGTTGGAGGAAGAAGAGGAGGTTGGAATTTTACATGTTGGACCTTACATGTCCTCGCGTGGTGGGATGCCTCCAAGTGGCGCGAGGGGGGAACGCCGGGGCTCTTGGGCCCCAGTTGCGGCTAAATGCCCACCAGCCGGCGGGGGAGGAGGTGGGGCCTCACCGGAAGGTGAGGCGCCCAGGGCTCACCCCGCTGGAACGGAGGGAAGTGGGAGTAGCCGCCCCACAACCCTCCTTAAACAAAAATCAGGCGAGGGCCCTTCCGGGGCCCGCACTGAGTGTGAACCTTGCGGGGCACCAGCGAGAGTCGTACCGGGTGTGGGACCCGGGAGGGGGGGCAAGTCCCTGACGGGGGCCGATTGCCCAGGAAGGAAGGAAGGAAGGACCTTACATGTATGAGCCGGACGCTAATCAGGACGCAAACAATGTGCCCAGACGACCTGACATGGAATGGAGACAAGACCCATCGAGATCACAAGATTGGTAAGATATAGGCTGGTATTATTTTTATGATTTGAAGATGCAGGCATGTGCACATAATTTTATGTTTTTTGTCTATCTGATGACATTGTTTAAAAAAAAAATCAGACTTCATGTTCAAGCAATTAGCCTACTTGGTACTTGAGTATTCTTTTTAGCAAATCATTTTTTGACTTGTATTATTGAAATGTACTTCCAGAACAATTTGTCTGACTGCCATTATTACTCATCGCTGATATGAAGAGCATCGATCAGGGTTTGCCTCGAGCCAAAAACTAACGTCGCAAGCTTCTCCTGTTCAATGTTGCTAGCTTCTCGAGTTAGCTTTCGGCTAACGTCGCTACCTTCGACTGTTCATTCCATAAGAGTTGGCAGCTATGCTTTGATAAAATCATCATCATCTATCCAAAAATCACACTTACTTTCTTGCAAATCCTTGATCATAAACAGACCGGTTGAGAAAGCAGGCATCTTTGAAGTGAAGATAGCAGAGAACACTTGTCGATGATGGCGTCAAATTCATTCACTTCGTTCGAATAAAAGATGTCCATTTACGTGCCCTGCTATCCTTCGGCCACTGGTACAACTTTTCTGGCGAACAATACATCGCTACACACCACCGTGGCATCTTACCAACAAGCAATGCAACAATGCTGTTCAATGGCGGACTTCCTCGCAGTTCTCCATGTGACGTCATTACGGAAGATTTCCGAAGAAAAGCATTTTCGTTGTCAAAGGCGTTGCTAAGGGTTAAACAAAGAATCTGGAGGGGTTGCGTTAAATTTTTTTTTTACTGAAATATGCTTATAATTGTTCAGCCATTGATATTACTCAAAAACATGGTTGGCCAACTTTACTTCGCACCTGGCCTTTAAGGTTTCTTCCTGAACAGACAATGGTCTTTTTTTTATCGTGAAGAAAAAAAACCCCTCTTACCGAGCTGACAGTTTCGGCTGTCACTTCAGCCTTTGTCTGAGCTGTCACTGCTTCCTTGTGTCGAAAAAAACAGCTGACCGGATCGGGAAACCTTCAAAATAAGGCCCGCTACCCGGTCAAGGCTGCGAACCAGCCCCTTGTTGCCGTTGAAGTGTCCCAGATGTGTGGGAGCATGTAAGCCCCCACATCCCTGTTGATGGTGCCTTCTCCGTGGAGGGACGGGGGGGCTTACATGCTGCCATACACCCAGGACACATGACTTCAACGGCGGCAAGTGGTTGGAGCGCGGCTTAACTAATCAAAAAAAGTGATCGCTTTCACAAAAGTTATTCCAGTGTGGACGAGAGTGGTGAGAAAAAATGCTGGGTGAGGCTGCGATGATGCACAGCCAATCAGCTCACAGGATAAATCGACTTGTGCTCTCTTTGGTCGATATCGCGCCGGGTTCCAATCACACGCCTTGCATGAGTGCCCATGGCATGCACAGTACAGTAGAATGATGTGCAAAGCCTCTTAGTCGTTCAGCATGCAGAGAAACCTTCTCTCTCGTGCATCAGCATGAAACAAGGTGACTTTCCGCAATATGGCAGCTGTTATGGCTGTATTTTTTTCATTTTATTTTGGGATTATTAAAAAATAATTAAATCATTAATTCAGTATTTTGGAAGAAGCACTGAAGCTGCAAAGCATGAAGTGCAAGGTGGCGTATGGCTGTAACATGTAATAATATGTGATTGTGCATTTTAATTTATAATCTATTTAAGATTAATTTTAGATATAAATGGGTCTCATGAATTTAACAGGTGTCTGTTTTTCATCTTACTCTTTCAGTAAAAAAAATATTTCTGAGCAAAGAAACATTTTCATGCACAAATAGTTTTAGTATTATAGCCACATGTCTTCCGTTTCCAACACAAAAACACTAGATGACAATTGCTGAAAAAAATTCAGCCAGTTATATTTTTTTAAGTGTGCTCATTGCCCAGTCACATGAAATGGCGAGGCGCGAGACCATCGCGGGACTCCGGCTTCAAGATGGCGGCTGCTCTGTTTTTCCCCAAGTCCAGGCTTCCATCTAGTGTTACTACCGGTAAGTTGCTCAAAAGGGTACACCTTACATATCTATTGCTCAGTTCATGTACTGTACTGTGTCCGTGGTAATGTGAATGAATTTAGTGGCATGATTGAGAGGAAACAAGCGAATGGCAATAATCACGTGGAGAAAAACTGAAGAAAGAAGACGTTTCCCCGCAAAACATAAACGAGTTCTAGCTCACACATACACATAAACGCACGCACACACACAAATCACATCTTTGTGCACACAAACACTTTTGAATCGTCAAAACACAATGAGGATGTTGACGCAGCAATTCATATCTCACCGATGGTATTATGTAAATAGTAAGAAGTAAAAATTATGTTTTTAATGATAATTTTGATGTTAATTATTCCTTGGGAAAAGTCACTTGTATCTGGTCAAATTTTTTTTTAATTAACCAATTTTTCTAAAATTAAAAGGAGGGAAGATTTCTGTTGGGCTCAAACTAGCTGTCTTCCTTGAGACACATCGCCGCATATTTCAGAGAGAAACGTGCAAGAGGTGGTGGGGACGTGCCCCCCCCCCCCATGTCATCTGTGCCTATGCATTAACCACTACTTGTTCATTAATTCTGTGTCATGCAAGCAACGAAACGGGTATTGCATTCCTGAACACTGACATATTTATATGACGAGATACACAGTGTCGGGAGCCCATTTTTGTTCGTTCCAATGTCAATGTCGAGTGACGAGTTTGGGGTAATCGCTATCGGAAGTTACAGATCTCAGAGTAAAACCTTGATCACTTGCACGTTTGTGCTTCTTCTCTTCATCTCCGAGAAGATATGACTTCTCGTTATTCACGGACAGCGGCTTTTATGGAACCACGGCTGATAAGCAGTAGGCGTGTGTTCAGTCGACTTTAATCCTCTGTCGTTGGCAATAAAAGACATGGTGAAAGAATATACAACGGTAAAACCACCAAGCTGGGTGTGTCCTGAAGACATCACAGCATTTCGATGAAAACCGCTAGGAATTCTACATCTAGTGTAGATTCATAAATTACAAGTGTTAATATCGATTAAAGCGAAAAAAAAACCCCGGCACATGAAGCAATTCGTTGTCTCTTGGGCTTGCTTTTTGCTTTATGTGGTGTCATAGTGCCACCCGCTGGTAAACATTCGTCAATGCAGTAGTTTCTTTTCAACACGTAATTCTGGCGCCCTCTAGTGGTATATAATTGACACTGGAGCTAAAATCATCCCTGTAACTTCAATAGAACAGTCAGTTTTAGGCTTTTTCATCACGTAAATAGAATACTTCGCTCTCCTAGTACCACTATCATGACCAACATTAAAATATAGTATTGTTGACGGCCTGAATGTTTATTAAAAACAAGACGACTATTTGTATTCATAACAACTGAAATGTATTGACATGACAGTTTTTATCAGTACCCTTGGTACATTTCTCAGATCATAACTGAATTTCTCAAAACTACTCGTTCGTACTTCACATCATGGTGTCACTTGGGCATATCAAAAAAGCAGTTTCTAATTTTTTGGGGGGAAAGTTTCAAATGTTTTGCTGCATCTGTGCAAATAGTTATGTAAAATATTCTGTTGTTTCCTACATTATCATTTGCTTACGTCGTGTTGATCAAAATCTATGAGTTTCTGTTGAATTGTCTTACACCTCACACCTTCGTTATAGTTGTAGTTGTTCTAATATGTCACACATATATTATACATTCCCATAACACTTTTTTTCTCAGGCTAATCAGTGATCAACCCGTTTTATGAAATTTTCACAATATGTGAATGAGATTTTATGGCCCAAAGAAACGCAGACTGCGCTGTAATTACTACAGCATAGCATGTGCAATTTCTTCCTCAGCAGATTTTCCCATGGTCACATTTCTATTTTTTTATCATTTTGTCTTTGTGGTTTGCAGTGCTCTTTTCCTTTCTATATTGCACTGAGATGTTTCTCAGCAATGACTGCTCTAACAGGAAAACTGACATGTAAATCTTGCCTAGTGTCTTGCAATCAATCTTTCATATACACGAAGGTGTAACTTAAAATTTAGACTGAATTAGTCATCAAAACTTAAGTGGCAGTTTACGTCAGAACACCTTTCAACAAAACACTGTTAAAACCTTCGTACCGGGATTTGAAGACGTGGTGACCTACCAACAGTCCAATATTGCCAAATTTTGGACAGAACCCGATACAAAGGTTTGCAACATAACGAAGCAATTTGACTGTCTTATCCTTTACACCAGGGGTGGCCAACCCGCGGCTCGAGAGCCGCATGCAGCTATTTGGCTGGTTCAATACGGCTCCCGGGCTTTCACACGACAATTGTCGAAACGCCTCAGAGATGGTGCTGCCATTAAAACAACGGTGCTTAATACATAGAACGTACTACGTCAGCCTATCACCAATCCCATTACTTGATTGATATAGAGGGCAACCAATCAGATGACTGAATCACCGTTCGGTGCGCAGACAACGGCGCTAAGTGCTAAGTGCTAGGCTAGTCAGCGATAGTGATGGGTATTCCGGCTCCTTTTAGAGAGCCGGCTCTTTTGGCTTGGCTCCCTAAAAAGAGCCGGCTCTTTCGGCTCCCAAATGGCTCCTCAGTTTTTTTGTTGCTTAAATTAATTTACTACCAAAAATAACGTAATATTATGCGTAAAATGAATTACTAATGCAAAAAATAGACAGTATATCAAATATTTATTATTTATATGGCTTTATGTATATTCTTCTGAACATACTCAACATGGAGTACAACATGGAGTGCTACAAAAATAAAAACAAAGTACAAAGACCCATATCAAAACAAGGTCAACAAAAAGTTCCAATCTCTGAATGTGTATATTTATAAGTTTTTAACTATTTACAGTAAAACAACATAAGTAAGCTTTGAATACCACACAACAAATTATAAGTTAAAATTTGTAAAACAAAAAGAAGAAAGCAGCACCCAGGTAAAAGTTTTAACTTGTCTTTCGCGAAGATTGGCATGAAGAAAAACCAAGTGCCTCAGCTTTGAGGGGTTGATCCTGTTTCTCCTCTCTGTTAATATTTGCCCTGTTTTGGAGAAGATTCTCTCTGAGGGGACAGATGTTGCGACAACACACAGCCAACACAAAATGGCTGAAAATCACTTGCAATCATTTTACCCAGTTCCTCGTCAATTGTGTTCTGTTTTGCTGGTTTATAGCTTTTCGCATAAAGTGGCTCATAGAGCTCTGGGTTGTACATCTAGGCAGTTGTGACATTGCAGGAGCAGCAACAGTTGCAGACACACTAGCACCTTCATTAATAGCTGGTTCCCTTGCTTGTCTTTTCTCTTCAAATTGTACTGATGGGTGGACTTTTCTGATGTGCCTGTGCAGGTTATTTGTGGAGCCTGATCGATGGGATATTTTAACCTTGCACAGTCTACACGCTGCCTTTGAACTATCAATTAAATTGAAATGAGTCCAAATTTCACTGCGTTTCCTATCCATTTTCTCACCTTTCCGCTTTCCACCGTGTTGTTTTTTTCGCTAACTAACTCTCTCGTCTCCTCGTTTGTCTTGTTTGCGTGCTGCTCAGTGTGCTGCTGTGTGTCTCTTCTCTAACCCCTCCCCCTTCTCTAAACTGCAGCGTGTGTGCGTGTGTGTGTGTGTGTGTGTGTGTGTAAAACCCTCCCCTTCCTCTTCTACCACGGATCTTGACCAATCACGTGCGGCTTTAACCGAAGGGGGGAAAAAACAGGAGAAAAAAAAGTCGGCTCCTATTCGGACCGGCTCCCAATGAGGAGCCGGCTCCCATCGTTCACTTCAAAAAAGTGTGTGTGTGTGTGTGTGTGCGTGCTCGCGCGCGTGTGTATGTGGCTCTCTGCAGTAACATCGTAAAAAAAAGGCTCTTAGTCTTTGACTGGTTGGCCACTCCTGCATTACACAATAACATCATTTAAGAATTTGCTGTTTTGTCAGCACTGACATGTCCAGTGACGCAAATATTTACTTTTGAATGATATACTAAGGATTTGGAAACACAAAAGGACCTTTGCAGGGAAACCATGATATTATGCTATTTGTATAAATTGATTTGAGGAATGCAGTTACTCTTTTGCAATATGAACACTGCCCTTAAAGGGTAAAGTCAAGTCAAAATAGTTGCAATAATATGTAACCCGGATTATGGCATGAGGCAATGGGGAGTGAACATAACCAAAATCTATATTGACTAAAAGAGTAGCGTTGTTAAAATTTGCTTAATTAAACAGAATTTTATTCTTTATTATTATTTATAATATTGCCGTGGCCCGAACGAATCAGGGCACAGAATACTAGTGGGGTGTCAGCGAATGAGAGGTGCCGTTTTTCACCTTCGTGACGTCACGAACGCGAACGGACGTATTTTTCGGCTGTTGTAAATAAGTGTTTCGGAAGAAAGAGAGAGTCATTCTACGCAACCTCGAGCACTGTACCTGTCTAACGTAGCCGTTAGCTTTCCGTACCACCGGGATTTCGCCGACCGTATAACGTCGTCGGAGTCTCGTTCAACATTCTTCTGGCCGGGTCTTTTGTGGAGTTCTAATTGAGGACAGCGCTGGGATTAGCGTGCCTTCAGTGGAGTGGATTCCATTACGGTGCCCTGACTTCCAAAAGTGCTGGAAAAGGGGGTAGGTACAGTGGTGGTGGCGAGCCAACCAAAGAACATACAGTATATTACATTTGATAAACTTTATTTTATTTTATTTGTGTTGGTGATGTTTAGAAGAATTTATTTTGTACGACAGGAGTTGACAAGAACATTTTGTGTTTAGTTATTTCATTCAGATTGAAAGAAAAAAAAAGAAACTCACACCGGTGTTGAGAAAGGTGATCACCAATTATTTTGCTTGAAGGAAAGGTTAACTAAGAGGTTGAGACTAAATTGGATTTATTTACCTTTTTTCCACTGTGTTTGTCGTGATAATAATTTTGTTGTCACGTGTTTATGTTTGATATAAAAGGTAATTGTTTTTACAACTGTTGTCTTGTTTCTTTGCCCATGCCACCCCCTCAATGGTGACATCATTGGCTCCAGTGAATCGAACCTAGTGTCCCCTTACTGGTCCAAGTAGAAACCCGTTGTCTGCCCCAGAGTGTTTCATCATCTCTAGCAATTATAAAACAGACGTAGCCCTTGTTACAAATATGTTCTGTGCGCCCCAACTAGTCTAAACATGGCATTCTGATTAATATTACATATCTGGAATATGAATTAAGCAGCAAAATCTACCTGTTTTTATCCATCTCAGGGAGCGGCCATTTGGCGATATGCTCACTCTACTTAAAATAGCTTCACAGTGCCTCAGGTAATTTCATCAACGCCTGCTCTGCCTGTTCCTGCGGCAAGGCATCACATCAACCAGCAGGTGGCATGCTACAGCCGTTACTGGTTCCACCTCGACCCTGGTCCCACATTGCCTTGTACTACATCACTGGCCTCCTTCCAAGAGGCAACTCCGTTGTTCTCACTGTTTATCCAAGTTGGTTCACTTCATCGCTCTGCCCTGCACTTGAAACCACCAACCTTCTCATCACTCACGTCTTCTGTCTCCATGGGATCTCGGTGGACCGAATGTTCGACCAGGGTCCATAATTCATCTCAAACGTCTGGAAGCAGTTGTGCCAAAGCGAGCCTGTCTTGAAGGTACCATCCACAGTCGAACGGGCAGATTGAACATATAAACCTGGAAGCTGCTCTTCGCTGCGTGTGTCTGCCTCCACTTGTGTCCATCTTCCCTGGGTGCAGTACACGCACAACACTCTCGTCTCATTAGCTACCGGTCAGTTTCCCTTCATGTCTGCCTGTGGTTACCAACTCCTCTGCCCTAACCATGCATTTGACATGAGAGTGTGTAGACCAGGGGTCACCAACCTTTTTGAGAGTGAAAGCTACTTCATGTGTCCTGATTGTGTGAAGGGCTACCAAATTGATACACGTCTGAAATAACATTTGTACAAATTACATTCAGATTCAGAAAACTTTATTTATCCCCGTGGGGCAATTAGGACTTAACAGGCACGCTCGGCACAAGAAACATGGAAAACAATGACGAACATGGGATATAGTGCAGAGGGCCTGTCGGTACTCGCTGTGTGTACAGCGCCCCGAGATCTGAGTTCAGAAAGGAAACCACTAGGGAGGTAGAGGGGGGAAAAAAACATGCTCGAACTATCATCTTCTGAGGATAATTAGAGTCTAGGAGAAAAAAAGCCCCCAGCACATAAAGAAGCATATGTCAGTTACAACAAGTCACAAGACATAACATGTAATGAGGGGGCGGATGGATGGGGGGGGGGGGCACGACGCGGCCCGACCGGCGAGCTGCCCAGTCCATTCAAGCACTCAGGAGATCAGTTCACGTCGCGGGGAAAAACCAGGAACAATGAAGGCGGTGATGACATGGGTGTGTATGCGCGTGTGATTGTCTGGTTATGTGTGCGTGTCAGGCCGCAGCTGCTTCGTCAAGGTCTTCTCATGGAGACAGTCCTGGCTTATCAGTCAATGGCCGAGGAGGAGGGGGTGATGGTAGGGCACTAGCTTCCATGCGTACGTTCTTCCAGGGGAAAGGTCAAGATAGCAGATGTTTTGGGAATGGTTGCCAACAATTCCAGACAGCCTTGAGTCCGTGGCCTGTGTCTCTTCAATGGCGTCGATCAGCCAAATCTGCGATTTCTTTTCTGAGCGCGGATCCCAACTTCTCCAAGTTGTTCTCCATCTTGCAATGACGCTCCAAAACCGCATCCATTTTGCAGTTGAGCTCAGTCACCGCTTGGGTCTGAGTGTTGGACATCCGCGCCATGCCATCCATAAAGACCGGCAGCTTCTTCACTTCCAATAAAGCCGCTTCCGTCGGTTGAATTTTGCGATAGATCAGGAAACTGCGAACACCAAACAGCAGCATACCTGCTATCAGAAAGCCGATAATGTAGATGTCTCCCACATCCTCGACGGACAGTATTGACAGGCACACCATTCTCCACTTGCTCCAAGGATGTACCCGGCAGCAAATGTCCCCGAGGGGCAAGTACGCTCCCCACTGCCTGCTCTTCTCGTCGAGAAAATTTTGTCGATGGCATCGAGAGACCAGCCACCTAATTCCATGGTTTGTTTTAGGATGAAAGTACGGCAGGAGGCTAGGAAAGTCAGACAAGGACAGCACATAGACTGAGTGGCGAGCAGGGAAGGGTGAGGGGAGGTTAGGAGCAGAGCAAAAAAGCGTCCGCCTTCGTCTAGAGCCAAGCAGAATTTAATAATATTAGAATATTAGATAGATAGAAAGATAGTGGAGCTAGCTAGCTAGATGGCTAAATAGGTAGCTATGGAATCTATAATACTGCCCGTGTTTGCATTTTTAAATCATAATTTCTACGAGCAAATCACAATCCTAGCACTGGCGGGCTACTGGTGTGGTCCTCACGGGCCTGTGGGCACCATGTTGGAGACCCCTGGTGTAGACAGTGAGCCAAACAATCCTCCAATAAAAACACAAAGATGAGAATTCACCATTTGGTATTTTTATGGAAGTCTTTCTTGTAAAACTGTATCCAAACAGAACCACAACATGAATGTTTGTACAGCATCCAATTATACATATGTGTTGGAGGAATCTATGAGCAAAATTGTATCATGTTTAAAATTTTATTTAATTTGGGCACATCTAACCCCCCAAATGCCTGTGCACAAAGGCGCTGGCCACCTGGCCGAAGGGCTGTTGAAGTCCACAATTAGCACGTCAATGCAGGTGGGCGATCACAGGGGAGAGGGCGAAACTCGGTCACAAAAGGGAAATGAATAATTCGGGAACAGCGGTTGAACAACAAAAGACGAGTTGAGAACACCCGCCGCGCCCAGGCGACATTGGCCATCCGCAAAGTCTGCAACATGTTAATTTGATGTAGACCAGACAGAAAAGGCGCCAACGTACTGGTGGTTCAATGTTTAAAAACAGGTAACCATTCGCTACCGAGGGGCCGGACCGGGGGTGCGGTGGTATGCAAATATCGGGGCAGTGTTTTCCTTGTATGTTACAATAAAAGTCTGAATTGGCGGGAAGGGAGCTCGAGAATGTGATCGCGGAGCAACTAATCCGTCGTTCGCTCTCAGAGATCCGCTCCTGCCGATGTTGAAGACAATTTTCCTGTGTGCCGAGTCATTTCTTTAACTTTGTCTGAGAAAATCTCTGACAATATGAAATGACACTCATGTAAGATAAGATAAGAAAAGAAAACCTTTATTAGTCTCGCAATGGAGAAATTCCCGATTCACAGCAGCAAAGTTATGAAAGGAAGAAGTAGAACAACAAAATATAGGAGCTGCTGGAAAGGCAGCCACTCACGCGGCGCCATTTTGAAGTCAAAATAACAAAAATAACACAACACAACACATAGGACACAGACAGTCGTGCAATCTTCACCACTTTTCTGCATAACAGCCCTATTCTCGAGCTTATTCAACAATTCCAATGTAACTAAGGAGATTAACTGGTATTGATATATGCTGATAAATAACTTGCACAACAAACAGTAACAGGTACAACTGTGTTAACGTACTAACAGATTGTGCATGAACTTCTCCACTGTTGTGAATCAGAATGGCTACCCCACTGACTTTGGGCGGTTGTAACTACTTACACCACTAGGGGCACTGCACTGCACAGTCATGCAATCACTGGGGGCAGAATAGCAACCTCCGCTATTTCCATCTCAAGAGGGGCAAGTGGCGATCCCACCTGTGCAGCACCAACTGAGACAGGCCCATTGTGTGTGCAGTGATAATTTTACATTTTACCCACAGCAAGTCCCAGGGACTCGCTGATCAGAAAAGTATGAGTCCCATTATGCATTTAGAGAGTCCCAAATTTCGAATTCTGAAATGGCCTACTTCTTCAATTGCATATGATAATAACACAAACAACAACATATACATACAATTATAAACAAATGCTGCAAAAATTTCAATAATTCAGTAGCGGGCCTGAGGATTTCGGAAATTCACGGTAACCGTTTTTCGGTTCCGCTGAATTACCCAATGGGAAACCATGGTAACTAATTTTGGGTTCCGTAAACGTTCATCATGGGAACCCATTTTTCTATTTTGACTGATATTCATAATCAAGAATTCTGAAACTCAAAATTATAATATTTCAAGGGTAAATGTTTGAAAACTATGCATTAACAATAAACATTACATCAGCAGCTGTGTACTCCAGGTTTATTCAACACAATAAATGGATCAAAATATGTTGTACTCATATGGCATCATGAATACAGCATACCACAAAATTTCTATTTTATGTATTTTTTCCAATCTCACACATCAAAGATTAATTTACTGGTAATCATTAATACAGGTAAGTATTGATGTGGCTTGACATCCTCTTCCCAAGACGATGCATGTGTAATCGACTATCAATTTGACGAAAGAATCTAACACACGTCGTCATTAGTTCTACCAACAGTTAACATTAGCATTACTACACCTTGTGACGAATGTTTTATTCCTGTTACCATGCTACAACCAGTAAATTATAGAATAACCAAGACTGTTTCAGAATATTTTTCATAGCGATTAGCCTATAGATTTAATGACCAACTTGCCTCGTAATCGTGCCTCCCGTCGTATCTCGCTCTCGTCTTGTGTGCATACATCACAGGTGAGTTTAGTGATACGCCCTTCGGATGATTCATACGAAAAATGACTGGCATCCCCATTTCTTAAATGTCGTAATTAGTAGACCTTTGTGAGTTTTTGTTCGCCGCCATCTCAAACATTTATCCGCGCGATTCCTCAGTTTGCGGACTAAAGTAGCAACCCGCATGCGCACATAACGTTATCTGTTCCGTTCCCCCCACCACTGAAAACAAAACAAAACGAATAAACACACTCACACACCACAAACACACATACAGGCACAGTGAAATCGCGTTGATCTGAGAGATTTGATCGCGTACAGTCAAGTCGTATGCGGTGACTTTTATGGTTAAACGATTTTTCGGTATCGTCATGACGCTAAGGAAACGACACGCTACCGGTAACGACACGCTACCGGTAACGATCGTTTCCGTGAAATCCTCAGGCCTGCCGTAGTTTTTTTTTTGTTTTTGTTTTGACTGAGAAATTTCCTTGCTTCCCAAAAACGCACATTATTTGGAACTGTGCATGGAAAATTGTGCGTTTAGGACGCGGGACGCAGAGGTAACGAGATGGCTGTTTGTGGAGGGAGACCAGGGCAGCCCTGTCACGCATCTCGTTACGCAACTGGCAGATTGCGGATTTTCAGCGTCGCCCCGGCCCAAATTATGAAGTGGGGCTGTCGACGTGAGATCTGTATCTGGCCGGTACTTCCCGCAAATTGGGACCATGCTGCACGGGACCATTCACCATGCCATCTACCATGAAGGTCCATATCATATTTTCATATTTGAAACCTGGTTTGATTTTTTTGTCCAGTGTCCAGCTGGAATGAGGGGGCCTTCCCTCATGAGTGGCACCTGACTCTGCCACAACGACAACTGGCTGTGGGATTATTACAGCCTTGCTCACATCCCTAGTCTCAAAGTGCCTGAATTTTCTAAACGTTCATCGTTTTTGCCTCACAGCTTCTCGCCATGTTTCATGTTGATGTACTTTCTTGTAAGTATTTCCTTATTCTTATTTCCTCGGTTAAAGTATTTGCATGGGTTGAATTTACTTGTCCTTTTGTGACAAGCTATTTATGTTTACATTCATCCTTGCCTTTTGCAAGCGTTTTGGGTTTTGTTTAGTTATTCCCTGGTTCTTTGTTATCAGCGTCTTCTGTTATACTTTGTCAGTCTTGCGTTTTTGTTAGAGGTAAGATCGGGCCGCCAGAGACCAACCCGACCCGACCTGAAATTCGGGTCAGGTCGGGCCTTAAAATGTCAATCATTGCTTCGGATTCGGGTCAGGTCGGGCTTCTCTCTCGCTGACTTTTTTTTTTTTTTTTGGTTCGAGGCCGTGAATAATTTTGGCCACGAGAGACCGTGGTTCGCAAAAAAACAGAAGTCGCCTCATCACAACACGTACTGTACTAAATTCTTGCAATGACAATTCAAAGAACTCCTTCCTGTCTCTGTCTATGATCCACCCGTCATTGTTCGTCTTTGTCTCTCTGCTACTCTCTCTTAAAGTGCCGCGCTAGATTCTTAAGGACGTACTGCTGCTGTGGTTTACGGCCCAATTTTCAACCCGTCAAAATGACGGACGTCCTTAAATTTTCCCCGTCCACTCTTAAAAAAAATCTGTCAATGATGGAAAATTGTCGGTTAATGTAACCTCTTCAGAAACAGAAATATAAAAGATGTAAATATTTAATATTCTTGTTTAACTTAGATTTCGTTACAAAAGACAGAAATCACCCCTCCTCCTTCGGAGTCCTCACAAATAAAATATGAAATGTCGGGTTTGCTTTGGGCTCGGGTCTGCAAATCAAGTTAAGTGATTGGGCTCGGGCCGGGTCGGGCTTAAATACCCTCGGGCCGGGCTCGATTTTTTTAGGACCGATCTTAGCTCTAGTTTTTGTAAATTAACATTTAAATTGTTTTTTTTTTTTTTTTTTTTGTCAAAACCTTATCTGTGTCTATGCTTGTGGAATCCACCTGTCTACGGATTATTCCGGAACTAACACACACTCACATGAATGGGAGAAAGGGGAATTGAAGGCATCCCTCTGTGCTGTAAAACTTTATGACAAACTGGGGCCCGGTTGTCATGGTAGCAACTATACCAGGCTTACTGTGTGTGTGTGTGTGTGTTTCCAATTACAGAAAAACACATGAAATACAAGGTCTGTGGGTGTGTGTGTCTTTCTCTGTCTCTCTCTCAAGAAAGAGATCCCAGATACAAGCGGCCGAAATGAGTTTCTTCCGCAGGGTGTCCAGGCTCTCACTTGGAAATAAGGTGCAAAGCTCAGTCATACGGGAGGGGCTTAGCGTCAAGCCGCTTCTCCATGTTGAGAGGAGCCAGAGGAGATGGCATCCGGTCATGCCTCCTGGATGTGTCCCTGATGTGGTGTTCCGGGCATGTACTACTGGCAGGAGGCTGCGACGATGACCCAGGACACACTGGAGAGACTATTGGGGTGTTCACATGGCACACATTTGCATCGGTGCTGCACCGACGTATTTTGTTGCGATATATCTTACACCGGTGTAAATTTTGTGGAGAGTTCACACGTAAAAAACTGCTTACTATAGAGAAGCGTGTTAACCCCGGTGCAACCCCATTTGCGTTCACACGGCAGTTTCTGCGGATGTGCAATATGAAATAAAACGTGTATTTCCTTTTGCCCGCCTTGTTTGTGACATATTGAAAAACCATGGTTTATACTTCTCCAGACAAATCAACGCTGTGGTCTATCAGACATCGTAAAAGGATGAGAGAAGAGAGAAAGGAAAGATAATGGAAGTACAACAGAGCACGAAAGCAACACATTCAATACCCGTATGTAATCAACTCTTCTCATGCGTAGTGAGTCTACCCCTGTAGCATTCACACTTCCCATTTCATATCGGTGCTGCCCCGCAAACCAGCATTTACTCCGGAGTAAATTTTTAAATCACCTCCTGGAGCAGGGTTAAATTTGCTCCGGTTTAAGCTGTTTTCAGGGGCTACACTGGTATAACTTCCCGTGTGAACACCCCTTATGTCTCAACGGCTGGTCTGGGAACACCATGGTATCCCCCAGGAAAAGTTGGAAGAAGTGACGAGGAGGGAGAGGAAAGTCTGGGTTCCTGCAAAAGCTGTACACACACACACACACACACACACACACACACACACACACACACACACACACACACACACACACACACACACACACACACACACACACACATATACAGTATACATATATATACTGTATACAGTATATATATACTGTATACACATACAGTATATAAACTGCTCCAAAAATAAAGGGAACACTTAATTTCAAGTGTTCCCTTCATTTTTTTGTGCAGTTACACAAAAATTATAATGAGCGTAATATTACCAATTATAGGCCAATTTCATTGCTTTCACAGTTCAATTCTTGAAAAACTCTTCAATTTTCCATCCATTTTCAGATCCACTTTATCCTCACAAGGGTCACGGGGGGTGCTGGAGCCCATCCCAGCTGTCTTCAGGCAGTAGGCGGGGGACACCCTGAACGGGTTGCCAGCCAATCACAGGGCACACAGAGACGAAAAACGATACGCGCTCACACTCACACCGAGGGACAATATTAGAGTGTTCAATCAGCCTGCCATGCATGTTTTTGCAATGTGGGAGGAAACCGGAGTACGTGGAGAAAACCCACACATGCATGGGGAGAACATGCAAACTCCACACACAAAGGCCGAAGGTGGAATCGAACCTCCACCTACCTCTGCACCGTGAGGTCGCGCTAACCAGTCGACCACCTGGCCACCGTGTGTGTGTGTGTGTGTGTGTGTGTGTGTGTGTGTGTGTGTGTGTGTGTGTGTGTGTGTGTGTATAAAACTGCTAAAAAAAAAAAAGGGAACACTTAACTCCATGAAACTCCATTATTGTTTATGCTGTACATCTTTTGTGCAGTTACACAAAAATGATAATGAATGCAATTTTACTAATCAGAGGCCAATTTCATTGCTTCAAACAGTTTTCAATTCTTGAAAAGCTTTTCAATTCTGATTCTGAGAAATTCCTAGTAAACAATCATATATCAAATAATGTATGTATGGCTTTAGAGCTAAAAGCGTCACTCCAATGGCGCTAATTGAAGCAGCTGAAGAAGTAACAAATGCATTGGACAAAAAGAAACATGCAATTGGAATATTCCTTCATCGCAAAAATGCAGCGTTCACTTTTACGCAATCAACTGTCAACATATTTTTCCATCTACTGGTGGAATATAAATTGTTGAGTTGTAATCAGTGAAATTAAGACAGGCAATGTCAATTCATTTTGATTAATTACCTGGCTTCGTCATAGTGATTTCTCACTTAGAGTACTGTTTTGGAGCTATACCTTCATCTACAGTGCCCCCTGCAGGCAATAACTCCAAACTACGCCCAGTCCAAATCTCTCTCTCTCTCTGTCTCTCTCTCTCTTTCTCTGTCTGTCTCTCTGTCTCGCGCTCACAATCACACCTAAGGACAATTATGTCCTACCATGCGGGCTTTGGAAATATGGGAGGGAACCGGAACACTTGGAGAAAACGCAGAAATAAAATACAAAAGAGGTTTAAAAAGAGATATATATATCTCACAATAAATAGCCTGAGATTTAAATGCAGCAGTGCTTCATGGTAGGTACAGTGGTCACGTAATATGCGACAAGTAGTTAACTGGGGGCCTCCTTGAATTTTCATTTTTGCCTGTCGGAAATTTCTTTTCCAATCCTATTCGAACGGCCGGCATGGTAGCTGACTGGTTAGCACGTCCGCTTCAGAGTGCAGAGGTGCAGGGTTCGATTACACGCCTTCCTGTGTGGAGTTTGCATGTCCACCCTGTGCTGCCTGAAGACAGCTGGGATAGGCTCCAGCACGTTATGACCTCTGTGAGGATAAATGGATTAGAATATGGATAGATGAATGGACCCTATCTGAGCTAGATGACCCAGAACATTGTTTGAATTCTACAAATGCTTAGGAAAAGTTTCTGGATGGAATCTTCAAGCCCCCTTTAGTGTAGGTTACTCCTGACCAACCTTTATGAAAGGATGTTACCCACAATTCTTAACGACAGGCAACATTTAAAGCAGCAGCCGCCAATGCATTTGTAGACGAAGCTTGAGTTTCACGCTCAAGACTTCATTTTGAAAAAACACTTTGTCATATTTGTATTTTTAATGAGACCATTGCTTCAGGTTTTTGGGATGAATCAGAAAAAAATGGTCCTTAAAATCTGCAATTTGCTCCTCAAATGAAATAATTGATTAGCTTTATTCACGGTATGGAGACAAAAACAAAGTTTTTGACCTGGATTGAATGCTCAATTAAAAACTCTTAATAAAAAGTAACGGGTTGGGGGGGCATTTAACATTGAACCTGAATTTAAAAGCATTTACATTCAGGGCTGACTTCATGTCTGTTGGCATCTTATTTCATTCAACAACTAAATGCAGTTTCTCCATCTTTGAACTCTGGACTCCACGAATTGACCCAAGTCTTGAGACCTCAGACCCAAACTGTATTTTATATATCAGCTATTGATAAACGATGACAGTACACAATTTGGATCTGGCAAAAAAAAAAAAAAAAACCCACACTGCACTCCACATTTTTGTTATGCCACGTGTTAAAAATAGATGTTTCTTCTCTTCTGAACTTGCTTCCTCAAGTCAAGACACCACTCATCTTTAACCTCTTCCTTGTGACCTTGTGATCATTATTTCGTCATCTCTCGAATGATTTGTGTTGAGAGCTGTGGTGCATTCCTTTAGAAGATAATAAACATGGTCCTCTAAGTATATCAAGACTTGCGCTACTTGGCCTACAGCCCTGCATTCAGACGCTGAGGAACGTATGGTTTTAATTTGAGCGCTACAGTGAAATATGGCTGGAGTTGGCCTTAACAGAGCCTGCAGTCAATTTTCCATCTTAAACAACGACAGCGCCATATTTGTAATCGATGGGATGTGGACTTCCGCTGCTTTCCCATCCTTACTCCTTTATTTGCCCACACCGCTACCCACAAAGCTCTTCCCAAAACCACACCAAAGACGTGCACATGCTTCCTTAATCATAAAATGCTAAGGTGGGCAATGTTATTGGGGGGAGTCCACCACGAGTGTCTTTTCTACTTATGAGCTATAGCTCCTGGTTTTGTAAGGGTTCATCTTTTGAATATAGTCAAGTCGAGAATAATGTAGTCGGCACGGTCGTTGACTGATTGGCAATGGTTATTTATATATGTGTGCCCTGTGATTGGCTGGCAAACAGTTCAAGGTGTGCCCTGCCTACTGCCCAAAGACAGCTGGGATAGGCTCCAGCATGCCCGTGACCCTTGTGAGGACAAGCAAATTAAGAAATGGATTGATGGGAATCATGGAGGAGCTTAACTTGTAAATGCTATAATGGTAGCTGCATTCAGGTGTACACAAAATGTATTCACATAGGTAGGCAAATAATGCGTCAATGGCTGACTGAGCCTTACATAGAATTGAAATAATCGCGACTCATTTGGGTACGCACAGCTGTAAAAAAAAGATCTGTTGGGATTCAAATACTGTACACTTTTATTTAATCCCACAGCAAAGGGATTTGTGGATCAGCAATGGCAGGAAAATGGTCTTGCTGTACTTTCTGTCTCTCAAAATTGACCTTTACTCTCAGTTAGCAATGTATGTTTATTGTAAATTTGTATTACATCTACGCTCTTCTGTCTTATTTTAAAGGATCAGATAAAATAAAATTAAAAAAAGGTCAGCTTGAGGGGCTATGAAGGCAAGACGAAGTGTGTTGTCATCTGCTAGTCAGGTCTCTCATGCTCCAACCATACCACCAATTGATCAGAGGTTAAACTAAGAACTGAACTCTTCTCAATCTCCGCTGAAGATCAAGATCTTCCCTTTCAAATTCTCCAGATGGTGATTTCATTGGGGTGGTGTTGAGGATGGTTGTCTCAGATGTCAGACGTTCGGTACTTGACTGGACCTGTCAGAAGTTTGGCCACGACACCATGCACATGGGTCTTTACTCAGCTATTTGGGCAGACCGCCATGTTGCTGGGACCATTGGCATTACAGGGGTCAGGCATGGGGTTTGCTCTGCTGGCTGCAGGACGTACACACACTACAGCAAGGTTGGATGCCGGCTGCGGGACGTGTGCAGACAAACAGAAAGATGATTGGTGTGTCACAAGTAAGCGCCAGTCACAGGTTAACGGGACACTCTAAATAGCTTTTTAAAAGTAAAGTAATATTACAACTCCCCATGTAAAATGTACTTTTAATTTCATAGTCAAAAAAAGTATACTTTTTTTTCCAAATACATTTTGCTCCAATTCTTTTCCAGTGTAAAATTTATCCTGAATATTCTATGCGGGCGGCACAGTGGTCGACTGGTTAGCACGTCAGCCTCTCAGTGCAGGGGTTCAGGTTTATTATATTTCGACTCCAGCCTTTCTGTGCGGGGTTTGCATGTTCTCCCCTTGCCTGCGTGGGTTTTCTTCAGGTACTCTGGTGTCCGTTCACATTCCAAAGACATTTTATAGATAACATTTGTTATATATTGATATATATCACAAAATGTCAGCATAATAAGCCTCTGAATGTATTCTCTTAAATAATTTTGTGGTAATACTCACCATTAATGTGAATGGTTTTCCGTTCCTCACAATTGCTAAAGATCCAGCAAAACTAGCGGAATTATAGTCAGTTTGCCGGGCCCATAAGCGGAGTTGCTGCTGGCTAGCTTGCACCCTGCTCAGGAGCTTGCACGCTTCCTTTCTGCTGTCTCCCGCAGGATATTTTGACGGGAACGTAGCATGGCGCGTGTCAAAGTGCCGCTTTCCATTCGACCGTTTCATTGATGGTATTTTGTCATTGCAAATTAGACACCCCGCAGAATCTCTTCTCTCCACAAAGGCGAATCCTTTCCATTCGTCCTGAAATGCACCAAACTCGTCATCTTTTTTTCTTTTCGCCATCTTCGTCATCGTCAAAGCTTTGAGCTAATAACCGAGTGGGCTGATTAAAAGGGGGCGTTTACCTGTTGACCCAGCAACGGGCAATGTAGGCCAGTATCATCCAATTAAAATTGCTCCTGCCGCCAACTGCAGCCCTGAACAGGACATGAGCAGTGAAAAATCGATGGAAGGATTAAACAAGCGAGAATATTTTGTTTAATCTGCGAGTCAGATGCAATCATCAAAAGAGCCACACCTGGCTCGCGAGCCATAGTTTCCCGACCCCTGCTGTAAATTGTCCCTCGGTGTGAGTGTGAGTGCGAATGTTTGTTCATCTTTGTGTGCCCTGCAATTGGCTGACACCTGGTTCATGGTGTCCCCTGTCTACTGCCCAATGACGGCTGGGTTAGGCTCCACCATACCCGTGACCCTCGTGAGGATAAGAGGATTAGAAAATGGATGGAATTAGAAATATAAATATATATATATATATATGTATATCCATCCATCCACCCATCCATATTCCGAACCGCTTGATCCTCACTAGGGTCGCGGGGGGTGCTGGAGCCTATCCCAGCCATCTCCGGGCAGTAGGCGGGGGACACCCTGAATCAGTTGCCAGCCAATCGCAGGGCACACAGAGACGAACAACCATCCACGCCCACACTCACACCTAGGGACAATTTTAGAGCGTCCAATCAGCCTGACATGCATGTTTTTGAAATGTGGGAGGAAACCGGAGCACCCGGAGAAAACCCACGCAGGCCCGGGGAGAACATGCAAACTCCACACAGGGAGGCCAGAGCTGGAATCGAACCCGGTACCTCTGCACTGTGAAGCCGACGTGCTAACCACTGGACTACCGGGCCACCCATATATATATATATATATATATATATATATATATATAATACAATACATATTTTTATGGAACACACAATCAAATGAAATAAAAAAAATATATAAAAACATATTTATCAATAAATAAATACAATGAAAGACTAATATCCAGTGGCATGAAAAAGTCCAAATCAAAACATGTGGTTGAAAAACTTCTTTTCAAGCACGCCTCTGAAGCATCGAAAGTTAGAGTGAATACAGCAGAGCTTCATGTAACGTTTCAGAATACCTGCCAGTTAACCAGAGTTCTGGCAACACAAGTTTATCATTGTGTTCTCTAATTACTGTTTAATTCAATTGTGGTAACTCAATCTGAACACTGGGTGGCACCCACGTAATGATGTACATGACTGTGAAGGATGAACTGTAATTAATTACTTATATTATGATCACAAATCAATCGATTTCCTTCACTTCATCCTGTTAGGTAAAAGAGAACCTGTGCCATGGTTCGTTATCCAATTCCAATCCATTCCACTTGAATGTCTTTCTGACCATAACCCATTCAATGTTTTCAATACAACCATACTTGCTCCTGAACTTGCTGTTATTAGCCTCCATCGTCCGTGTACTGTACATAAATGTGTATCTTGATGGCAGAAAGGGGGGAAGGAAAATAACCAAAGTAATCATTGATAGTTTGGAGAAAGTAAGTTTCCATCACGCAACCGGTTCAGGTTGTCCCCCACCTACTGCCCGAAGACAGCTGGGATTGGCTCCAGCACGCCCCGTGACCCTTGTGAGGATAAAGCGGTTCAGAAAATGGACAGATGGATGGATGGAAGTGTTCATCACAGCTGGTACAAAATATTACTTAGCTGCGACTCCAGCCCAGCTAACAGCGGAAAATCCCATACTATTAATCAGAGCCTGGCTCTTTCCATAAAGATGACCAGTTGAAGAGGGACAACTTGGTTCTAGATAAAATGGGGGAAACACAGGGTGAAAAATGGGCAGACACCAGTGGCGGGCCGTGCATTTCAACCTTAGGCCTTCAGTGATGTCACATACATCAACACAATATAGGCTCGTCAGGCAGCACTTAATTTCAGGAGCATTTAAAACCATCAAGTATGCATTCACAATTAAGAGCAGGAAACTAAATTTACAGATATTGTCAAAAATAAAAAGATTTAAAAAATACTAAATAAAATGCCACCCAAATTACGCTGTGTGATCATAAACAAGTCTGTCCAATAAATTGTGCAATGTCGCAGTTTCATATAAGACACCAACCACACAATAACAAAACAAACTATTCTTTGAAAATAAAATTAACGGATCATTTGCATTTTGAGAATAGGCTATTCAACAGCAAATAACTGAAAATGTTGAGCAGCTGAGATTGAACGAACTTTTGTGCACGAATTTGACTACAATTCGCTATTATAAATTGCAGGTGAGCAGATTTGATACATTTTTGTATCTTTGTCATTTTATTTCGTTTCCACTAATTTAATACTCACCAAATAAAATAACAAGAAGAAATGTAAAATAAAATTCATTTACTCACCAATGTAGTGCCTGTTCACTGAGCTGCAGATCTACAAGTGTCCCCAAACGTTTTTAAATGCACCGTAGCTTGTAAGTGCCCAGCCGTGCTCTGATGTTTTCTTGCTGCCTTGGTAAAACAACTTAAATTGGTAAATCCAGTGGAAGGTCCGTCTTGAAAATTGTGTGGAAAGTAGTCCTGCAACCAGATCAACGTCTTCTCCTTCGGCCATTTTGGGTCAAAATGCAGCAACAGCTCCCTCTAGCTGGCGCTAATCCAATCACCGAACGCCGCGTCTAGTGTCGACGTGAACCCTTCTAGCTGGCCCTGGTTCGCAGACTCGTGATCTGATTGGCTATTGCAAGCTGACTGTGCCCGTCCGTTTACAGCGCACAGGGGCCTGCTCTGTTTAATCTGAAGGCCCGAGCAAATTTAATTTACCTGGCAACACAAGCTATCGGAAATATGATTGGTTAAAAACTCTACCATAATAAATAAGTTATTTATCGAGTGGCTTTCAATGTTATTTTAAATAACATTGAAAGCCACTCGACTAAGTGGAAATAATATGACGTAAAGAATACAGAGAATAATTTTGTTTACATATTTATGAAAATAAAATAACAAATTAAATTTATGTTATTCTCAGAAAAGTAAATTTAATAAATTTACTTTTCTGAGAATGTTTAGGCCAGCAGAGAAGGCCTTGCTGGCACTGACGGAACGCCACTGGCAGACACAAAGGAACAAGTATTGCACATTTTTCAAGAAAAATTACAGATGCATGATAAAATTAATCATCGGACAGAAATTGAACCTGGAAGGGCCAGATGCAGGCCAATTGTTGTTAAACTTGAAAAATAATAGAAAGCAAAGTATCTAAGCAATCAAATTTATACATAAATGAGGACTTTATGGAAGCCATCTGCTAAAAAATGAAAGTAACTGATTCCACAATTAAAAGCAGTACGTGACAGAGATTGCTTACTTACAAAATGCTAAATTTAAACCCCACCCCCTCCCCGTACAAGCACACCAAAACAACAGCAACATGTCCAGTACAAACAAGCGGCAAGTTGAGACATTGGTTCATCACTACAAAACAACAAAAGCAGCAAATAAATAAATAAATAAAAACATAAAAAGATAATCACAACTCTGGTTGCGAGTATTACATCCATCCATCCATTTTCCGAACCGCTTAATCCTCACTAGGGTCGCGGGGGGTGCTGGAGCCTATCCCAGCTGTCTTCGGGCAGTAGGCGGGGGACACCCTGAATCGGTTGCCAGCCAATCGCAGGGCACACAGAGACAAACAACCATCCACGCTCACATTCACACCTAGGGACAATTTTAGCGCGTTCAATCAGCCTGCCATGCATGTTTTTTTTGGAATGTGGGAGGAAACCGGAGTACCCGGAGAAAACCCACGCAGGCCCGGGGAGAACATGCAAACTCCACACAGGGAGGCCGGAGCTGGAATTGAACCCGGTACCTCTGCACTGTGAAGTCGACGTGCTAACCACTGGACTACCGGGCCGCCACGAGTATTACACCAATGATCAATTTAATGTAAACACAAAAATGGAAATTGCAAACAAAAATGCATTCTCAATCATGCACTTTAACGAACAGAAGTCTCTATAAAAACTTCACTAAATTTAAAGAATACTTAAGTAAATAAAATACATTCCAAATAATAGCTCTATCAGAAACTTGGCTTGATAATGGGGAAATGGATGGTGATGAATTGTTTACATGACAATGAACGGGATGAACAGGAAAGGAGGTGGGTTCGTAATCTATCTGGATATAATTTTGAGATTTAAGGATCAACACACTCAATGGACAGTATAATGGCATGTTTAACAGTCAAAATACATACAGTATTTTTATTTTAAAAAACACCCAATATTATAAATTGTGTCTGTAGAATTTCAGGAACTTGTCTTGATATTTTCAATGAGTCATTCAAGTGATAAAAAAAATGTGAATATGTTGTGGGGACTACTATGTCGATTTAGCAAACCCAAACGGGCACCAAGAAACCAACCGACTTTCGTAATATAATCAGAGTAATTGTCTTTTCCCTACAATTATGAAAACTAGTAGGATGACAATAGATAACGGATAAAATTCACAAATAAAATTGATCATAAAATAGTAGGCAGACTTCTCATAAATAAAGTGATTTTTGGCTTTGGAATTTTCCCAAATTATTTGTACATCAGAAATAAGAACAAGGACACAATGCACAATTACTTTCTTAAAGTTTGACAGTTCGGAAATTAACTGAATGGCTATCGGTTCCCACAAACGTAGGCACAAACAACATCTGTACAAAAATATTTATTTAATAACAAAAACGCATCGACAAAGCATAAACAGAAATTGCTGGTCAAAAAGAACCAGGAAAACAATACATTAACAAAACGCGCTTACAAAGAAATAAAAAATCCGAAATATAAATGAAGTGACTAGAGTCCAATTTCACAAAACTAACACATGAGCAAGATCAAAGACAAAATGAGAAGTACATAGAGTTAAAAAAAAAACAACAATGACGAGATTGAGAGTTCAAGAAAACACTTGAGCTTGCTGCTCTTGCTAAAAGTCAATAACGCAACAGAGACATGGGATCTCGGCAGTCCTTAAATACTCGGCTAACTTGACCACATTGGCAGCAGGTGTGCACGCTGGAGGGAAGGCCGTCCTCTGCCACCTGCTGGAGATACACAAGAACAGGATCATGACATAAAGAAGCATCTTGAACAACAAAATTGGTCTTAGGTCTGCTCAAATGAAGATCCCAATCTTGTATACCAGGCATTTTCATCAATCGTAATATCACTATACATCAATATATGACATTTGACATATGACAATAAATCAATTTATCAATATATGAACACTGCCTTGCCAGAACAAGCAAGAGAGTCCATTACCATACACTATTAGAACAGAACAGGAGTAAAACACAGGGAACATGGAGAAGATTAAATTGTACAAAAAATAATGGTTTAAAAAATATCTTAGAATCTTAGAATAATCTAAATATTGTTATTGATCAAAAGAAAATAACTGAAATCAATAATCATTTTATTCATGTTGGTCGTAAACTAGCAAAGTAAATTTCTGAGCAAATCAATTTATTACGAATAATTCCCACAAGATGTTCCTTTTTTCTGTAAATGATGTTGAAATAGTAAATGTTGTAAAAGCACATAAAAAAAGTTTTTGACACCGTAGATCATAATATATGAATGGACAAATTAGAAAGATATGGTATAAGAAGTTTGGCATACAAATTGATAAAAAGTTACTGAGATGATAGAAATCAGTATGTGCAGTTCAACAATGTGAAATCGAACAGCTGAATACTGTATACGGGAACTCACGGGGTTCTCCAAGGGTCTGTGCTTGGTCCTAAATGTTTAATATATAATCATTGATATCTGCTATGTCTGGATTTTTTTTAAAAGTTCTATTTGCTAATGACACAACTTTATACAGAAAAAAACAACATCTGACTACTGTGGGAAAAGTATTTAATGTATTAAAAATGTGTTTTGAAACAAATAAATTGCATCCATCCATCCATCCATCATCTACCGCTTATCCGGGGCCGGGTCGCAGGGGCAACAGCTTTAGCAGGGAAGCCCAGACTTCCCTCTCCCTAGCTACTTCTTCCAGCTCTCCCCGGGGGATCCCGAGACGTTCCCAGGCCAGCTGGGTGACATAGTCTCTCCAGCGTGTCCTGGGTCTTCCTCGGGGTCTCCTCCCGGTGGGACATGCCCGGAACACCTCACCAGGGAGGCGCTCAGGAGGCATCCGAATCAGATGCCCAAGCCACCTCATCTGGCTCCTCTCGATGTGGAGGAGAAGCGGCTCGACTCTGAGCCCCTCCCGGATGACCGAGCTTCTCACCTTATCTCTAAGGGAGAGCCCGGACACCCTGCGGAGAAAAATCATTTCGGCCGCTTGTAACCGGGATCTCGTTCTTTCGGTCACGACCCATAGCTCGTGACCATAGATGAGGGTTGGAACGTAGATCGACCGGTAAATTGAGAGCTTCGCCCTTTGGCTCAGCTCCTTCTTCACCACGACAGACCGATACAACGTCCGCATCACAGCAGACGCTGCACCGATCCGCCTGTCGATCTCCCGCTCCCTCCTGCCCCCACTCGTGAACAAGACCCCAAGATACTTGAACTCCTCCACTTGGGGCAAGAACTCCTCCCCGACCCGGAGGGGACACTCCACCCTTTTCCGACTGAGGACCATGGTTTCAGATTTGGAGGTGCTGATCTTCATCCCAACCGCTTCACACTCGGCTGCGAAACACTCCAGTGAGAGTTGGAGAGCCCTGTTTGAAGGAGCCAACAGCACCACATCATCTGCAAAAAGCAGGGATGCAATACTGAGGCCCCCAAAACGGACCCCCTCAACGCTTCGGCTGCGCCTAGAAATTCTGTCCATAAAGGTTATGAGCAGAATCGGCGACAAAGAGCAGCCTTGGCGGAGTCCTACCCCCACTGGAAACGATTCCGACTTACTGCCGGCAATGCGAACCAAACTCTGACATCGGTGGTATAGTGACCGAACAGCCCGTATCAGGGGGTTCGGTACCCCATACCCACGAAGCACCCCCCACAGAACTCCCCGAGGGACACGGTCAAACGCCTTCTCCAAGTCCACAAAACACATTTAGACTGGTTGGGCAAATTCCCACATACCCTCGAGGACCCTGCTAAGGGTGTAGAGCTGGTCCACTGTTCCACGGCCGGGACAAAAACCACACTGCTCCTCCTCAATCTGAGGCTCGACTTCCTGACGGACCCTCTTCTCCAGCACCCCTGAATAGACCTTCCCAGGGAGGCTGAGGAGTGTGATCCCTCTGTAGTTGGAACACACCCTCCGGTCCCCCTTTTTAAAAAGAGGGACTACCACCCCGGTCTGCCAATCCAGAGGCACTCTCCCTGTTGACCACGTGATGTTGCAGAGGCGTGTCAACCAGGACAGCCCCACAACATCCAGAGCCTTGAGGAACTCCGGGCGGATCTCATCCACCCCTGGGGCCTTGCCACCGAGGAGCTTTTTAACCACATTGGTGACTTCAACCACAGAGATAGGAGAGCCCACTTCAGAGTCCCCAGGCTCTGCTTCCTCCAAGGAAGGCGTGTTGGTGGAGTTGAGGAGGTCTTCGAAGTACTCTGCCCACCGGTTCACAACGTCCCGAGTCGAAGTCAGCAGCGCCCCATCCCCACTGTACACAGTGTTAGTGGTGCACTGCTTCCCCCTCCTGAGACGTCGGATGGTGGACCAGAATTTCCTCGAAGCCGTCCGGAAGTCGGCTTCCATGGCCTCACCGAACTCTTCCCACGCTCGGGTTTTTGCCTCGGCGACCACCGAAGCTGCGTTCCGCTTGGCCAGTCGATACCCGTCAGCTGCCTCTGGGGTCCCACAGGCCATAAAGGCTCGATAGGACTCCTTCTTCAGCTTGACGGCATCCCTTACTGCTGGTGTCCACCAGCGAGTATGGGGGTTGCCGCCACGACAGGCACCAACCGCCTTACGGCCACAACTCAGATTGGCCGCCTCAACAATAGAGGCACGGAACATGGTCCACTCGGGCTGAATGTCCCCCGCCTCCCCCGGAACATGGGAAAAGTTCTGTCGGAGGTGGGAGTTGAAACTCCTTCTGACAGGGGATTCCGCCAGACGCTCCCAACAAACCCTCACAATACGTTTGGGTCTGCCAGGACGGACTGGCATCTTCCCCCACCATCGGAGCCTACTCACCACCAGGTGGTGATCAGTTGACAGCTCCGCCCCTCTCTTCACCCGAGTGTCCAGAACATGCGGCCGCAAATCCGATGATACAACTACAAAGTCGATCATCGAACTGCGGCCTAGGGTGTCCTGGTGCCAAGTGCACATATGGACACCCTTATGTTTGAACAAGGTGTTCGTTATGGACAATCCATGGCGAGCACAGAAGTCCAATAACAAAACACCACTCGAGTTCTGATAAGGGGGGGCCGTTCCTCCCAATCACGCCCCTCCAGGTCTCACTGTCATTGCCCATGTGAGCATTGAAGTCCCCCAGCAGAACAAGGGAGTCCCCAGCAGGAGTACTCTCCAGCACACCCTCCAAGGACTCCAAAAAGGGTGGGTATGCTGAGCTGCTGTTTGGTGCATATGCACAAACAACAGTCAGGACCCGTCCACCCACCCGAAGGCGGAGGGAGGCAACCCTCTCGTCTACCGGTGTGAACCCCAATGTACAGGCACTGAGCCGGGGGGCAATGAGTATGCCCACACCTGCTCTGCGCCTCTCACCGTGAGCAACTCCAGAGTGGAAGAGAGTCCAACCCCTCTCGAGAGAACTGGTACCAGAACCCAGGCTGTGTGTGGAGGCAAGTCCGACTATATCCAGTCGGAAATTCTCTGCCTCACACACCAGCTCGGGCTCCTTCCCTGCCAGAGAGGTGACATTCCATGTCCCAAGAGCTAGCTTCTGCAGCCGAGGATCGGACCGCCAGGGTCCCCGCCTTTGGCTGCCGCCCAGCTCACATTGCACCCGACCCCTTTGGCCCCTCTCATGGGTGGTGAGCCCATGAGAAGGGGGACCCACGCTGCCTCTTCGGGCTGTGCCCGGCCGGGCCCCATGGGTGTAGGCCCGGCCACCAGGCGCTTGCCAACGAGCCCCACCTCCAGGCCTGGCTCCAGAGGGGGGCCCCGGTGACCCGCGTCCGGGCAAGGGAAACCTTGGTCCATATATTTTTCTCATCATAAGGGGTCTTTGAACCGTGCTTTGTCTGGCCCCTCACCTAGAACCTGTTTGCCATGGGTGACCCTGCCAGGGGCATAAAGCCCCAGACAACTTAGCTCCTAGGATCATTGGGACACACAAACCCCTCCACCACGGTAAGGTGACGACTCACGGAGGGGCAAATAAATTGCATTTAGATTTAAATTAATCACCAAGCACCACACAAATTAAACCCAAAGTTAAAGTCATTGTTGAGTATTGAAATAGAAAGAGTCAATTAAATTACATTTCTTGGTGTTGTAATTGATACAAAACTGTGCTGGGAATCTTACAGAATATGTTAAACGTTTATAAAACCAAGAATATTCGAAAAAAAAAGAATCATTAGGCACATAATACTGTTCATTAATACTGCCAATACCTGACTTATTGTGTGAAGCTACGGGTAATACATATAAAACAAATACTCAATCTATTTATAAGCTACAGAAAAGAGCTCTACGAATGATCAACCGTTCAAATTATGTAGAACCAACCCGTCCAGTATTTCTCAAAACCGACTTGTGTCATAATTTGAAACGAGAAATATTTTGAAAAAAAGGGGTAGGACTAGATCAGCTTTTCTTCCTACTCCCTTTGAACATGTAAACCATGTTGACCTATGACAACTATCAATGTTAATTTTTTTCTTCCGGTTTTTATTTGTATTTTCTAATTTAGTTATTTGTTCAATAAATCAGTCAATCAACAATTAACAAAGAATAACTCCTCCACCCATGACGGATTGCAGGAAAGAGGACAAATGAGTCGGGAAAGCAACAAGGGAGAGACATCTGGAAACATAAGTCAAAAGGAGTTCAGTTCACAAGGGGAACAGAATCCATTTATGCTGCAGTCTGGATCTCATATAAAACCCAATGTGGATTTAATATTATGAATATGAATATGAAACGTGTCTGTCGAGGTTCAGGATTTAAGACTTATTTAACTAAAAGAGGAGAACAATGAACAGAAAGTGGAGACATTATAGACTATTTTAAAGCAACCATATAGTATTGCATGTTTCAGACACGACGTAACTCAATCTACAATTTAGATTTAAAAGTACACTATTTAAAAGCAAAAAAATTAAATAATACCCCAAAAAATTAACCCTTTCAAGGACAGCACAAAAATTACAAACTACCCAACGAGAAAAAGAAAACAACTCTGAAATACCTCAATCATACGCATGTAGTAAAGTATAGTTAACCAACATTTAAAAGTATTCACACTTTCATATGTCTTGATTATATAATTTTGAAGTCGGTGAGTATTATTTTCCTCCAACCAATTTGGCCAACATATATTCACCGAAATGCAGTCTTTATGACTTGGAAAGTATTTGGGAGCAAAATGTTACTGTGCTGTGAGCCAAATTCATGATTCACACTGGAGTTCTAAGGACACGACATGTGCGTCATACCCTTCCAGCAATGCGGCACAAATCATATTTCAGTGAACTGCATCCTTTCGAGTAGACAACTGGAGTTGGATTCTCAATGTTGCTAACCCCACCACTGTGTAAAACACTGTAACTAATACTTAAAATCTCTGGAGTAGTTGTTCAAAGATACTCTGTCTGTATTTTGGTTATTGGGTTGGATTAAATCTTGGAAATGGGTTGTTCAAAATGTGGAAGAAGGATTCTGAAATCTGTGCCCTGCGATTGGCTGGCAACCAGTTCGAATGTCCCCCACCTCCTGCCCAAAGACAGCTGGGATAGGCTCCACCACGCCCTGCAACCTTTGTGAGGATAAGCGGATCAGAAAATGGATGGATTCTGAAATCAGATTAGATCATGTAATCTAATCCTATTTTGAATCAGAATCAGATTTATTGGCCAACAGACTCCAACCTTTCTCCTTGAGAGGGAGCATGGCTTTAGTCTGAGGAAAAAAAAAAAACCTTAGCACATGCAGCGTACATTTAAAAGACATGTTACAACAGGTCTCAAGACTTGACATGTAGTGAACGGGGAAGAGAGGGGGAACACGATGCAACCAGTCTGACTAGCAGCTCAGAGTCCATTTGAGCGGTCCGCAGCTCAGGTTTCATCGCGGGGGAAAAATAGGAATCCAACGAAGGTGGTAATACCGGGGATGTGCGTGCGCGTGATTATCATGGGTGTATATTCGTGTCCACAGCTACTTATTGTCTCTTTGGAGACATCCTTTGGCATACCAGTCTCATGAAAGTATAAGGGTCCAATGTGTGCCGTGCGATTGGCTGGGAACCAGTTCAGGGTGTACCCCACCAACTGCCCAAAGACAGCTGGGATAGGGTCCAGCTCTCCTCGAACCCTGTGACAATAAACGGATTAGAATATGGATGGATGAATGGATATTGGACATGTAGCCTTTTTTTTAATTAAAATCTCTTCAAAATTTCCATGATGTATTTGTTTACATGCATTTGTTATTTCTTGTGGGTCAAATTAGTGTTCATAAATGAAATCATAAATAGAAGTGAAAGTTGATGGTTTTTTTGTGTGCTTTGTTTCAAAATAAAAAACATATTGGGCCCTATTTTGGTAGACTCGGTTGTTCCAGTGCACGGAGTTGCCTCACCCCTGACTCATCCGAACATTTAGTCACAGAGCTCGGCTTAAAAACAAGTGCTTTGTCATTTTCGTGCCGGGGAAATGGTCTACTTCAGCCATCGATTTATCCATCCGTTTTCCGATCCGCTTTATCCTCACAAGGGTCGCAGGGGGTGTTGGAGCCCATCCCTGCTGTCTTCCGGCAGTAGGCGGGGAACACCCTGAACTGGTTGCCAGCCAATGGCAGGGCACACAGAGATGAAAAACCATCCACGCTCACACTCACACCTCGGGACAATTTGGAGTGTTCAATCAGCCTGCCATGCATATTTTTGGAAGGTGGGAGGAAACTGGAGTACCTGGAGAAAACCCACGCAGGCCCAGGGAGAACATACAAACTTCACATAGGGAGGCCGGAGCCGGGATCGAACCAAAGACCCATGAAGGTCGTTGGTTCGTAAACCTGTACACTGTGAGGTCGACGCACTAGACCACTTGGCCGCTACTTCAGCGTGTTAGTAAATTTTGTAGATGTGCTACGCCTTACTCGGTGTTCCTGCCGTGCCCCCTGGCACATCTGCAAATTTGGCACCAAGAAGAAGACGAGATTTTAGAACTGCAGGAAATGGTGGATGTCATGGTATTTCATTAATAAATACGAAACCAGCATGGGACAATACCTCTGAAGCATTGTAGAAATCAATTATTGAACAAATTATAATCATTATCATCTTAAAAATGTATTAATAGCACCCCCACCACGATTGGGAGTGGGGGTTACACTCAGGCACACGTCTTGGAGACCACTGACATTTGGTCTTATCAGGTAGAAAATAATACAGTACAATTGATAATCACTCCTCTATTCCGATTGGGTATGAATTATGAAACATGTGAGTCAATCTGCATCATATAAGACACATTTGACAACTTGAGCTTCAACCCTTTCATGCACCCTGTAACCTGATAACATGATAAGCTGTCCACTGTAGTAACTGTTGTCCCTGAAAGGGTTAATATAGGAGTGCAATGCTTTGTTCCATGTTTTCCGAACCGTAGAGCCAAGGTACCAATTTCACATACGAAAAACCTCACAGTAAACCACCAAACAAAAATATCATAAAAAGTATGGGCCCTTAAATAATGACCTTATTTCAATTTAATTACATCTATACGTACTGTGAAATCTGGATTTTCATAGTTGAATACAAAGCTGGTATATTTGCAGAGGTGTCAAATCCTGATCCAGAGAGTAAAAACCCCAAGGCACAGTTTGCCTTTCGCCACAAGTGCTTCTGGAAGGAAAACAAGCTCCCAGTTGATCTTCTGGAGCTTGTTTAGCTCCCTGTTGAGAAGAAGCACTTTTGGCTAAAGACAAAGTGTGGCAGAGTTTTTGCTTTCTAGACCTGGATTTAACACAGCGAAACATTTGCAAGAAGCCATGACTTTTATTCAGTTGTATAAATGATAAGAGGGCGATGCACAGGTTGTTTGTACTTTGCGCATTGCAACTAAAGAACAGTGACTGCATTTGTTATGCCTGTCCCTATATGCCGTTGACATAAATTGAACAACAAAAATAATTTCAATAATGACACCGTAGCAATAACAGTAGTTAATAATAATGCTGCGAACATATACTGAACCTAACTATCCAAGACATAATTGACTTTTCTTCAAGGCAACACATAAAAAAACTAAAGCACAAAATATTTATCTGAACCGAGCCGTAGATTTTGTCAAGCGTTCCAACCCTAATATAAACATATATGGTATGCAACCATTCAGTAAACACATTGGGGAGTCATGCTAATCTAGCAACCGCTGACGGTGTAGTGGTACACGCGCCTGTGTTGTGTGCGGACAGCGTGAGATCAGTTCCCACTCAGTGACAGTGTGAATGGTGGTGTGAAGAGTCGTTTGTCTCTGTATGTGACGTCCAACTGACTGGCGACCAGTTCAGGGGTGTAGTCTGCCTTCCGCCCAAAGTCAGCTGGGATAGGCTCCAGCAACTCCCCGCGATCAGGATAAGCGGTGTTGAAAATGGATGGATGCTAATTTAGCTATTGGTATTGTTGAACGTAAAGTGAATATAGCTGCTAAATATATGAAAATACCACCCTTAGCGACCTTGTTTACATATATTTTTAATCTTGATCTGCCATGATTGAGATGCACAAGATTGATTTAAAGTGGCTCTTGTGCATGGTGAACAAAAAGTCGGTATTATTGTGTTTTAATATCGACAGAGATAAGCCAAAGGCAACAAAACTATTGATGAATTGCTGTGGTCTGGTCGCCTGCCCCGTGATGACATCAGTTAGTTGCAATACATCAGCGGCTATCCAGTTGTTGTGAATAAAGCAGATCATAGATGAGTGATTTTTTTTCAAGAAAATTTGAACTTAAAACAGTTCAATCGTCAATTTCGACAAAGGGGTTCGACTCCCACACTTTTCTTTCTGCTCCAGATTTTAACCAAGATCCCCTTAAACCACATATTTAACGAGGGGTACGCTTCAGAAGTCAAATACCACTGTAAAGACTGAAATGAATTTTGTAAAGGAACATGTTGCAAGCCAATCGCAGGGCACAACCATTCACGCTCACAATCACAACTAGGGACAATTTAGAGCACAGGTGTCAAACTCATTTTTGTGACTCTTTAATTCCAACTTTGGAGTTATGTCTTCCCTCGGAGTCACCGTTAGGACAGTGAAACCGAATAAATGTTTAATTATTTCATTGCATTACTTGTATGCAACAATTTGATGGATTACTAGTTTTCAAATCAGTCAAGTCAACTGTTTGTCCATTAAATTAGGTTTAAAGTTATTTTTTTCCAGACAATGGTCTTTTTTGGAGAAGAGAAAGACATTTAACGAGCTGACAGTTTTGGCTGTCACTTCAGCCTTTGTCTGAGCTGTCACTGCTTCCTTGTGACTCTCTCAAAAACAGCTATTGGTTTGTTCTTTGTCCAATTATTGTTTACATGAGTGTCAACAGGTTAACAAAATGATTGCAAAATCTCAATGTTATTTATTCCACATGAAAAGTTTGACATTTCGTGACAAATTTTAGTAAGGATCATGGAAGTTGACTCACATGATGTGCATTCAGAGGGCCACATAAAATGACGTGGCAGGCCACATCAGGCCCCTGGGCCTTGAGTTTGTCACCTGTGATTTTGAGTATAACATGAACCTGCCATGCATTTTTTTAAAATGTTTTGGTATTCGTAGAAAACCCACATAGCAAGGCCGGAGTCTAACTCTGCATCTCTCCACTGTGAGGTGGATGTGCTAACCAGTCGACAACCATTTAAAGTAAATCATGCTCCAAATTTTGTTTCAATGTGATTTACTTTGAATATTTTACAATGTTTAGTTTGGACCAACTACAGTCTTTTTCAAGGAAAATGTTCTCTATGAAATGTACTTTGTATTAGTACTAAAAATAATTCATGTTTACATCTGTAGTCATGAGTAATTTTGTTGTGGAATGTGATAAAGTTGACTTTACCTTCACAAAATGTATTTCAGGATTTCAAAACGTTTGAAAATACCCAAAATATATGATTTACATTTACCCAATTAAAGTGCTTGCAAATTGTTACCCTGAGTTCTAGAGCTTTTTTTTTTTTTTTTTTTACACTAAATCAGGGGTGTCAAACTTATTTCACATTGGGGGCCACATACGGCCTCGGTAGATGTCAAGTGGGCTGGACCATTAAAATTATACCATACTCTGCTATAAATAACCAAAATATCATGTCTTTCCTTTGTTTTGGTCTAAAGAAGCACAAGAACATTGGGAAAATGTTGACATTTAATGAACATATCTATTACAAAACAGTTCATGAAGCACCTTAGATTTCCTTAGACAAACGTGCAATTTACTTTTATCATTCACATACATGCATTGCAACGGATCCCTCTGATTGTACAAAGGCACAAAGCTTTAACAAGTAATTGGTATTGAAAAATATAGTAATGCACTTTAAAATTAAACGAGATTTATAAAGAAAGGAATTTTTAAACCATTTACACATGTGCATGTAAAATGTAAGTGTAATCCCTCCCTACAAACGAATCAGAGTGTGATTAAATGTGTAAAGAATAAAGTATTCACATGTCCTTGATAGCGTCTGCTGTGTCGGATCTGCCTCAGTGACAGACTGAGACTGCTGTTGTCTTCTCTGTTCAAAACAATGTTGTCATCTACTCTGAACAAAACAGTGTGTCTCTAGCGGATACTCCATGAATTGCACCTTATAAAAATATTAATTCTGTGTCTTTTATGGATTTTTTCACTTTTAAATTATCCTGCGGGCCTGATCGAACCTCATTGGGGCCGTTTCCGGCCCGCGGGCCCTATATTTGACACCACAGCACTAAACCAAATTACAGTTGATCTCCGCATGTTCGCTCATTTCCCCCCCCCTTTTTTCAACATCAAAAATATATTTTAGCATGTGCGTGAGTACACGCGCGCGCGTGTGTGTGTGTGCGTGTGTGTGTGTGTGTGTGTGTGTGTGTGTGTGTGTGTGTTTACGTTCGTGCACGCATGTTTGTATGATTGCAGGGTTTTCCTACTCATCAGGCCACATTGCAGTTCGGGGTCCCCTTAGACAGCCGTTATGACTGTGAACCAGATAACGAATATAGAATCATCATATTATTACATCCACAATAAATTGATGAACCCGTTTTGAAACACAAAGTCAAGGAAACAAGTTTGTTCGACGTTTCAATTTGGTAATAAAATAATAATCAAATAAAAAAAGTGCATGATCAAAGATGGACACTTCTTGCTCCGGAGAAATAACGCAGCAAGCAGCTGGTTTTGTTTTTGTTTTTGTTTTGCTTTAACTGAATGGATTCAATGTATTGATTCTTTTTAGAGCATGTTCACGTTTTATATATCTTGTTTGTTTCTCATTTTCATAATATCGAACACTAAAACCGCCACTTGAGGATATAAGTGGACCTCACATGAAAAAAAATTGAACATTGAATTGAATTGAACGTGAAGCCGCGGAAAGACGTTACGTTCGAGCGCGTCGGGATCAAGGCGAGAGTTGTTATTGTTCCCCCATGGAGCCTGTTAGTATTTCCGTTTTGAAAACCTGTGTCATTTGTATATTTGTCTTTCATTATAATTGTTTTTATCGCGGTTCAAATAAAGGAGAAGCCTTGAAATTTGCGAAATGTGATTGTTAAAGTCCAGTTCAAACAGCATTTTCCCCCTGAACGTTCACAATAGTAAAATGTATTTTGAAGACGTGATCCGTTGTTTTAAAATGCCGAAATGTAAAGTGCCGTTTATTTGCACTAATATTTTTAATGCTGCCTTCGTTCTTAAACGGTGGATTCAACTAATTCCACGTTTTGATATTAGGCCTGCACGCAGGAATATTAAAATATTCCGAAAACTGCAAGTATTTAAATTCATTTACCAATTATATTCGAAGTGTGCCAATTTGAAATATTCATAATAAAACTGAAATGCAGGTTTTTTAAACACATCATTTTTTTAAATGAAACTTCTGTTTTTTTTAAATTTTGTCTATTGTGTGTGTGTGTGTGTGTGTGTGTGTGTGTAATAATACGTGGAGTGAATTATTTTCAAAATTACTTGACGTATACAAACAGCAGCAGATTGTGTAATTGGGTTGCATATTGGAAGAATAAAAATGTAAAGCGCGAAGAAATTTTTACACCTATTTTTTCTTTTTATTTTTTTTTAACTGTCATAACTTTCCATCCTTTTTATTTGAAATCATCAGATGAAAGTATATTGTAGTTACTTTTATTAATTGGTCAAGAGTTTAATCAAATATGCGAGGGAACCAAGAGAGCATATCAGCAGCAGGATCGTAATAATAATGATAATAAAAATAACAACAACAAAAAACACTCCCGCGCACTCCGATTTCAAGAAAATTTGAATGTGCAAGATCAACGTAACTTGGAGGAAGGCGTTCATATTTAAATGTGGACCAAGATCATCATCACGATGGAAGCGGAAAGATCATATGCTGACGAAAAAGAAAACAGTTTCTTTTGGATAGCGCTGTAGCAAACTAACGTGTCATTATGTCATATATTTTGGCCCTACGTTGGCCTATATAAGATGGCAATATCCCTTCCTGACTCAGAAAAGAAGATTTACAGTAATTACCACATATTAAGGACAAAAACTATCATGTCTTCGAATTTCGTGAGAGTTTAGCTCTTAGGCAGCTATCTACTTGAGGTGGAAATATTGACTGTGAAATCAGATGGACAGATGTATGCAACGAATTCAATTTTAACCTAAACGTGGGGATCAAAACCGCAATTTAAGGAGCCCAACGCCACATTTGTGGTCTCCACTGCCGCTTTTCCAAACCGTGCGTGCCCTCTTCGATCCCCATAATCTCCCCACTGCAGCTCTGAAAGCATATCTCATGCATCTTCAAAAATAATAATAAATAACCGTGATTGTCTAGCGAGATATGCGGAGCTCACATTTGTGTAATGAAAGCCAGACATTAGATTTATTGGACTGATTAGCAACCTGTCCAGAGTTCAACATTGTGATCATTTTGAAAAAAAAAACAAGCCTTACATTGTCCTTTGATAAGAGGTCAGCATGCAAGAAGTCCAGAATCAAGTCGGCCCACTTCTCCGATCTGTTGTTGGGCCTTCATCTCTTAAACAACAAAGTACGTAATTATATCCCTTCAACGTGACTCCCGGCCTTGAGTCCGCGGGCCTTTTATTCCGTTCCACCGGGGAAGTTGATATGACGAGGACTCCCTCGGACATCCCACACCCAAGAGGTGTTCACTCGGAGCAGCCTGACCGCTGAATGAGATGTGCACTTTTCCCGAGCAAGAAATAAGGCTGCAACAATCCCAGTAGTGTTTACAGTCTGCACTAGAGCAAGTCATATATCAGCACTATAAAACCTTAAGCAGTCGCCATGAATTTTATTATGGCTTAAACGCACTTTAAAAAAAATAGTTGAAGAAGTGCGGGTTGCCGGCAAAGGCAAGGGCATGACCGCGTGGACTGGCTTAATGGTGCTCGTTAACAAAAAAATGACTGTTAATGCGCCAATAAAACAATGGCAGAGGGATTTTGTCAGGCAGACGCGGAAACGGGATACATGTACAGTATATGTGTGAATTTCTTCGTGGGAAGAAAAAAATGTGTTTTGGTAAAAAATAAGCTTGCTTCTGCAGTCCACTCTAATGTCAAATCCGATTCGTGAGAGTCAACCGGAAATTGTGAGTGAATGTGGGTTGCTTTGGATACAAACGAATGGGAAAAAACACAACAGGACAATGTATTGTGAAAAAAATCATTCGCGTTTTTCCACTGTAATCCCCACTCGTCAAAAGGCTTCACGATTTTAGATATCCACCGTGCATGCATAGACACCAAAGAGGAACTGGTACACGATCTAAACATGGAAATCTATGCAGCATTTGAGAAGGCGATCTATTAGCTGGGGGGGGGGGGGGGGGGTGAGAGGGCTTGATTTACGCACCATCGAAGCTTTAACCCATTGTCGTCAATGGCCAATCAGTTTCTCTGAGAATGAAGGCTGCAACACTTGTTTCACAAGCGAGCAACTTGCTTCGAAAGAAAGAAGGGGGCGGGAGAGGCAGAGAAGGAGGGCAGCGTGGGGGGGGGGGGGTGGCAGAGAGAGAGAGAGAGAGAGAGAGAGAGGCGAAGTAGCAAAGGGCAGATGAGGAGAAGAGGGAAAGAGGAAAAATCTCCACATGTCTATCTTCTTGTTCTCCATTTAAGTGAACTCGTAGTGTTTTCACAGAGAATGTCCGAGAATGTCTATTTCTGGGACTCTGAGCAACTATTACGTGGACTCCATCATAAGTCAAGAAAGCGATGAACTCCCGGCCCCGGCTCATTTTCCCAACGTCCAGTTTTCCGGCTCCAGCTCCGCCGCCGCTGCAGCGGGTGGAAGACAGCCCGGCTCGGCGGCACCACCGGAGCATCCGCTCCCCGAGTCATATCCGTCCTGCAGCTTCCAGCCAAAGCCCCCGCTCTTCTCATCACCCTGGAGTCCATTCAGCCCGCACCACCATGGGGCGAGCGGTCTTCCGACGGTCTACCACCCGTACATACCGACACAGCACGTCCCTTCCACGGACACTCGCTACCTCCGCTCGTGGCTGGAATGCGCGCCGCCGCGCGGGTCCGACTGCTTCCCGGGCCAAGGTCAGAGCGGCCAGGTCAAACTGGAGCCCCAGCCCGGCCGTCCTGGCGTGGAGACCCCAACCAAAATCGGCGGACAGAACCAGCTGGAGAGCGCTACTTACATCCTGGAGTACCGATCGGCGGCTCCGCCCGCCGCGATGCCCGGTGTGGCTTTCGGAGAAAATAACGACTCTTGCGAAGGGAGCGAAGACAAAGAGGGCCTAGATCAAAGTAAGTTATTCGGGCAGGAAATAGCACTTTGACAAAAGACACGCGATTATTGGGGAGAGGGATTGTAAATACTTTTAATGCTGCTGTAAAACAAGAACAAAGACCTGGGGAGCCAAAGCCACTTTGCGCTGTCGAACTATTACAGCTATCTAAGACCAAGATAGGATAGTTGGTCCGGTGTCACAGACCTCTGGAAACAGTCCGACATTTTAACCTAAATTAGACTCTGAGTGATGTTATGTTTGATGTTTGTGATTTTCTTAACATATCGTCCTATAAAGAAAGTGACAAATTATTGAATCAGCCGTTCATCAACTCTACCTTTATAAGCCATAGAAAGTACTGACTTCTCAAAATACAATGAGTTTAAGTTCTATTATTATTACACATACACAGCGCATTATGCAATATCTCGTTATCTCTCTCTCTCTCTCTGTCTTTGTGTGTGTGCCTCTCTCTCTCTCTCTCTCTCTCTCTCTTTCTCTCCCCCCTCTCACTCTCCCTTTCTAGCTCTCTTTCAAACACGTGCAGTTACATCGATATAGTTATCAATGTAGTTCTTTTATATTAGGGCCCTAAATAAAAAAAGTAATACAAGTCCCCTAGGGGCATTAGGTCTTTCACCACTATCACAAAAAAAGTCAGTTTTATTTATTTATTTATTTAAAATAAACCAGATCGAATCCTGTATGTCATAACTCATCCTTTGTTCTGTACAGGATGGCGTCCTTACCTTATATTGAAAATATCAATATTAGAAATGAGACAGAAGCAAATAAAGATCGGTAAACAAAAGTCCAGACCGTATCGTTTCCATCTGTAGTTAACAAATAGTTTTATTCAAAATATTTGTTCCTTTATCCCAACTTTTGCTTTGATTTACTAAATTAACATTTGTCCATGATTATAAAAATAGAACGTGGATTACAAATTTAAAACTTGAAATTCGAAGGTCATGTTTTCTATGGTTATTGCATTAATTATGATTATTGTTAGTGTTATTGCAATTATTTATTCTAGTAGTGGTGGTGGTGATGCTGTTTTATATTGTATCTTAACCCTTTCATGCCCCTAAAACCTGACAACATCATACGCGGTCCATTGTAGTAACCGCTGTCCCTGAAAGGGTTAAAAGGGCAATTCCTGAATGTCATAGCACATCTGCCTTCAATTCTGACATTTGGGGTTCAAACCTTGCCTGAGTTTGCATGTTCTCTCGATACATGCACAGGTGCAATGGCCTCCCCACATTAAAAAAACCCAAAACATGCATGTTCAGTCAAGTGAAGACACTAAATTGTCCGTGTTGTTTGAATGCGAGTGATGATGAGCACTCCATGGGGGACCTGCAGCCTGTCGGCCAAAGTCAGTTTGGATGCTCCATATCACCCATCAGTGAGATCAGCTCCACCTCACCGTGACCAAATGAGGACAAGCGGCAGGATGAAAAAAAATAATTGAATGCTTGAATATTGGGAGGTTGACCAAAGAAAAGTCGGGTCACTGAATCACGCGTCATACTTTTTGAAAGCCGGATGATTTTAAATCCCTGTCTGCATATGCTTTTAATCCAGCACTTTAACCGAACTTCCTTCTGGGGTTTGGCCTCCAATATGAACTTTGAACATCGAATACTCCAGTTGGAGGTCAAAGATGGCTTGGTTTTAGTTTTCTACATTATTTTCCAAAGTTGACTTCTTATTGGTGGATCCAAAAATATCTCCTAGAATGATAGACTGGCTGAGGCCCCCTGCCTGCTCAACCATTCAAATGTGCAATGTCAAAAGGAGTGTCAGTTATGTGCTCTGCTCTTGGTGTGTATACGTACATAACGGCAAATGTTGAAAGGCTTCTATACTGTAGTCCATATCTGATGTATATAATCTATCTATATATCTATATAATCATCTACATTCATCCCACAGTACCCTGCCTAGCTCTCTATGGTCAACTTGTGGCTGTTTTGCCCTGGTCTGTGGAATGGGTTGACATTTAGGAGAAGATGCTTATTATCTTTCTTTTTGCAATGCAAGCAAGTCACCACTACTGTCGTGTATGTAGCAATTGCCAGCAGCTGGACTGCTTGGCTGCGTGCATTCAAATGTAAACGGACTTGATAGACACATACCTTGTAAACATTTGGTCCTCCTTAATGTTTGCAATTTCAAATGTATAACAAGTGCATCTTCGATGAGCCCTTTCAGGGACAGCGGTTACTACAGTGGACATCTTATCATTTTGTCAGGTTAAGATAAGATAAGAAAACCTTTATTAGTCTCGCAATGGAGAAATTCCCAATTCACAGCAGCAAAGTTATGACAGGAAGAAGTAGAAGAACAAAATATAGGAGCTGCTGGAAAGGCAGCCACTCTCGCGGCACCATCTTGAAATCAAAATAACAAAATAACACAACACAACACATAAGGCACAGACAGTCGTGCAATCTTAATCACTTTTCCTGCTGTAAAAAAACACTTTTACAGGGTGCATGAAAGGGTTAAATGTTGGTTACAGTCCATTTTTGGCTAACACTGTTTTGCGGTTACGAAGGGTGTGCGTAATGAATTTGTTTTTCCGGTGTGCAAGCCAATCACAAGCAAATGTTCTATTTTCACTATTCTTGATCTAATTATTTTATATTCAGGGTCTCAAAGTATCGTTCATACAAATCTATACTGAAATTAAGACTTCTTCAGCATTAGCGCAGGCTAGGCCATGAAGACTCCCCACGTCCCATCTTCAAACATTGCATCAGCGTCGCAGAAGAGGAAGTCTGTCATAAACCGAGAAGCCCCTGTAGTTTTGCGTCATTGGTATTTATTGGCAAGCTATAGGTTTGGTGATTTCCCCAAAGGTATAACACTTTTTCAAAATGGCCACGATATGTGGAGAGTATAGACCATAAGGAGAGAGCTACCTTTCAATATACCGCACTAATTAAATTGAGCATCCCGCAACAGATTATTTTCACATTACCGGTGCTGGGCAACCATCCAGAATAAACTACAATATTACACTTCAAATCTTTGCGCTGCTGTTTCTGTTGCCGGCAGAGCTGGGAAAATTATTACCTCTGAAGTTTATTAAGTTATCACAGGGTGAACAACCCCATTAATTGGCGTGCTGCTGTTGGTGGTTGGGTGAAGTGTAGGGGGTGAGGGGTGGGGGAGCAAGGATAAAATACGACAGAGAAATGTAATAACGTGCCTTGGGATATATGAGGGGTCAATTTCTGGTACTATTAGGGTGAAATTGCAAGCGAAGGGAGAAAGAGGCGAGAGAGGGGATGCGATATTAATCCAATAGGCGTTCGGCTCAATGTTTCCACGCAAGCTGCATTCATCATGGTGGACACGGGCAGGAAAAGACACATTGGTCAGCAATTGAATTTTTCATGTAGCACAGCCACGGGCGATAGCGGTCTCCTTTATGGGAGTATCAGTCCTTCCATCTCTGTGTTTGTCCACGCCACATCTCAGCCGGACATTTTCGTTAACAGCTACAAGAAGCCCAAAACGGGAATAGTGGATCACCAACACACATATTCTCCCTGGCCGCCTTCTTTCCAATGCTCATAATCTTTTCCTATCCTCTCCGTAGTGCACCGCCCTCAAGAGCATTCTGTCAGCCCGGGTGACAGCCACGGTTGTGGCGAATCTTAAACAGTAATGGATTGTTCTAGAAGCGATTATACATGACTGTAAAGCACCCACTTTAGCGAGTGACACAAGTACAGCACACCCCGGTCTCGTCATCCATCTTCTGCTCACCTCCCTACTAGGCATTATTTTCCCTGAGAAGAAATCAATACCTTACATTTGGAGGAAATTGATTACGCAGCGTATTAAGGACGTGTGAACTCATGATGGTCACAGACTAATTCTTGGGTAAAAATGAAGAGCGGCAAGATCCAGCAAAGACGCGATGGCTCTCTTGACTTTTTCCTCTGCGATGTGTTGAGGTTACATTTTGATGTCATTGTTAAACTCCTCTCTTACACTTGGCTTCACGGGTGAAAATTATGTTTTATATTTGAACGTTTGTCCTCGCTGCCTTTAAATTAGTTTTGTACTTTCAACATAAGAGGAATAATTGCCAAGTTTAACTGCAATCAAATTTAAAAAGGAAATTGAGAGTTTTGTTTCACTTGGAAAAAAGAGAAAGCAAACTGTACATCAGTGCAGGTTAACTAAGATGTATGGAGTCATTCCTCTTTTCTAAGATAACAAAGTGTCATCCATGCATTTTATTTTTACCATGAACAAAAAAAAAATGTTCAATATCAGTATTAACGTTGCCGTTTGGGAATTGTGTGCTCTAAAACATATGGAGTACCATCAAAAACATACATTTCCAAAATATGTAAATATATGCCATAGCTGTGTGCATTCCCGTTTGTGTAGAAATATACACGTCACCGCCTATCGTAAATATTCTATCAGATTGCTCTGGGTGGCGTTGAAATATATTGTTGTTTTTATTTCCTGCTGGCTTTGTTTAAATTCTGAATTCATTTCACGCCGCAAAGGCAATCTGGTTCTTGCAAATAACAAGCCAGGGGTGAGATATCGAAAGAAAGACATTAAAAAGCACCGTGGGACTATATCTGTTTAATTGAGGCATCAGTTTGGATGCAGTGATCCATGAGCGGTGTCAAATGAAACAGCCGCTGATATGCTTCTGTCGGAAATGTGACCCTTGATGACAAAATTCGATGTATGACGCATGGTAGAGCAAAACGATGTTGTTGTTTATTTATTTTGAATTTGGGCTCGATTATTTACTGTTTTTTTATTTTTATGCACAACTATGTATATTTCTCCTTCCTCCAGACGACCCCTCCGCCAATTGGTTACACGCGCGCTCCTCCAGGAAGAAGAGGTGCCCGTATACGAAATATCAGACGCTGGAGCTGGAGAAGGAATTTCTGTTCAACATGTACCTGACGCGCGACCGGCGCCATGAGGTGGCGAGAGCGCTCAACCTGACGGAGAGGCAAGTCAAGATCTGGTTCCAAAACCGGAGGATGAAAATGAAGAAACAGAGCAAGGATCAACCCAAGGATTAACGGGATTTACGCGAGCGTGTGCACGCACTGAAAATACCACACAGAAGGACTTGCACGCTCACACAGTCTACGTTGTTCGACTATAGTAACATAACCTGCAACCTCAAAGGAAATAAGAAAAAACGCATTACTGCTGATTCCATTCTGTTTTACCCACACGACCGATCGTTTGTTTTGTTACTTGTGTTTTACGGACGATCGCGTTTGGAAAGCATGATGTGTATATTTGGGAGTTATCGTCTTCTCGGGAAATTGACGGGTATACACGGACTATCCTCATAGACAGAGATGATTTGCTTTTAGACTTGAACGGAGTAACACGCGTCCGTGCACTTTTGGTATTTACTGTCGTGTCACTCGCGACCGGGCGCACCTGCTGCGGAAACCAGGAATTCGCGCGGTCATGAATAACGCCGATACACACGCGGACACACGCGATCGTCACTGCCTATCTTTTGCACGGGGATTTTCCGTTTCTAACAATTCCATGAGTACGGAGCGGGTGGCACACGCTGATAACATATTCTCGGTTTAGATTTAGTAATGAGCAGATTTACAGTGTTAAATCTTTTTACAACCGGACAGTTAAAAAGCTGTTGTAAATGTAATATTATCGATGCGTTCTTAATTCGATGTGGCAGGCGCTCATTTCCTTAAATTAAAAATTAGCGATGTTTCATGATTTGGTGGGGGGATTTAGATTTCAAACGATTTCATTGTTATTGTGAGCCACAGAGGCAATGCGTCTGTCTTTGGTTTGCCAAGGCCACGAACAAGGGCTGTCGATTTTTTTCCCCAAACTAGTTGCTGATTTCCGATGCTATAATACAAAACGAACCACACACTGAAAAAAAAATCTCTTTTCAACGTCGCTGTTGCATTTTCAGAAAGGCGCTCTATTTTTATACACTAAATAAACATCTGCTATGCAAGTACAGTACTTTAAAAATACAACATCGGACTGAAGAAAGGGCCAATCCATATCAAGAATATTTTTTTTCAATCGCCGAATTAACGTTATTTTTCTGATAATGTCATCGCTCGGGGCTGTATATGTCAACACCATTCAACAAAACATACACTAGGTTTATGTACAGTTTTATTGATCGGAGAGTTGATGAAAAAGGCCACGTTAGAAGGTCATCTTGTTTTATGATATTTGAAGTGTTGTCGTATTTAAATGGCGCGCGGTGGCAGTTTTATGAGCAGACCATAAACAAGACATCGGCGTTGGAGGCGAGTCTCTTGTCCACAAGTCTTTGCGAAGTGAAGCGCTCTATCCAGACACTTGACGCACAGCGTCAAATCCGATAATTCAGGTTCAAATGTTTACATTGTTTGCGCATGCCTCAAGTCGCTCTTATATTTGCTATGTTCGTTCACTCTTTGTCAGTGGCGAAACTTCCACAGGATAATGCTTGCAAAAAAACAAAAAAAATTAAAGCGGTTTAAGAATGTGATATTTCTAATTTATTGTACATAAAGTGAGTAACTTGTCTTTTTGAGAATGACTTCAATGGTCTAATTTGTCCTCTCGTGAAGCAAAAATCCTCATTTCCTTTTGTCGTTTTTTAATATCTGTGAGTCTAAACTATCTCTTCTCGAGTCAGTCATGCTTCTGCAGTTACTTGATTGAAAGTTGACCACTACACTGAAAAGTAGTTTGACCCAGATTGAAATATAGGCCTACTTTCAATTATTACCTCCATCGGCGGGCGCGTCATATTTACACTCCCTGTTATGACTGAAGGGCAACGTTTACACTTTCTTGATATTTAATATCGTATTCAACGCGGAAACTGTAATCCGTGGTGAAGGTTGATAGGCGTCCCGCCTAATAATGGAGCTTTTAACCCCCCCCCCCCCCATAAATATGATCGTCTCTCCCTTTTTCAGCGTTGTCACTTGTTTCTCTCATGCTAGATTCCTATTAAAGAGACTTAATTAATTTCAGCATTATTTCCTTTGATTGCCTTGCACGCGACTAATTTGATATACGGTAGGCCATGTGAAAAAAAAATGGGAACGGAATGATTGCGAGGTTCGTTAACAACTCGGCGTTGCTATATTTAAGAAACGACGCGATTTGCTTTGTTGCAAATTGCAAAAGCCAATGAAAATAACTGTTTAATTTCAGTCCCTCGTCGGGCTTCATTTGGGTAGCTGTGGGAAGAACAGAGGAGGGGGAGCGCAAAGACGTAACTTCATATGACCGCAAATAAGGAGGAAGGAGAGGATGAACCCGCATGTGTTTAAAATATGGGTCTCCTCGGCTGCACGCTGCAGTTGAAAGGAGAGGGGCGTCTGTTTGGCTGCAACACCAAAAGACCGTCATAAAGCCATAAACGCCGCAACCCCCACACGCAGTTGATCGGCGCATTCATTCGAGGCGTCGTCACCCTTCCGTTGGGATCCCGCGGGAGGGAGGGAGGTTGTCCCTGTTTTGGCTTCTGAATTCGGAAGACCTCAACACTCGCTCGAAACATTCAACGCTTACCTTGTCGCATACATTTCCAAAGTGTTGCAAGTATAACGATAATGTACATTTTATCCATTCTTGTTCTTATCCGAATTAGAATGAAATAATTCCAAAATGGTGGGACGAAAAGTCACAATATTCCACGATTTTCCCTCAAATATATGCAAAGGCAAATCCTCTCAGGAGAACATAATCATGCTTTACTGATGAATTAAAATATTCGCAAGAGAGTCTATAAACTTCGAATCCTGCAGCAATCCCAAATATTCAAAATGGGATTGTGTTTCTGAGACATCTTTGTCTCCCTCAAATTCCTTCTTAAATAGGCATGCTCATTTGTTCGCTTGTCCCTGTGCGAATTCGTTCTTAATATGAAACGGCAAAACGTGTGGTGTGCATTACGCTGCAAGAGAGATTTCCCCTTCAGAGAGGAATAAAATGTATCATATTTTTTGAAGTGCACTGGGATTTTTGGGGAGGTTTCCGAATTTATGTTTACCTCATGACTCTTTATTTGAGAAGCACTTGAGGATCTAGATTTGAGTCTTATCATTCCTGTAACTCATTCAGTCAAGTGCATGTCAAATAAATAACATGAATAGAAATTATAAGTGTTTATATGGATTTAAATCTCCATTATTTTCTTCTGTGCTTGCCGCTACGTCCTCAAAACACCCCTTGTTGGATTAATAGAAGACTATATTGAATGTAACTATTCGGGTTATCCCCCCTCCCCCACTCCCACACACACACATTCTTCTGTACGATTCACAATAGACTGACGAGCCCAACGTCTCTCAAAATCAACTAGGATAGGCTCACCATCAAAATAATGTCTATAGCTGGAGTCTCAAACTCAATTTGACTAAAAATGGCGTATGGGTGGATATGGGCCATGGCAAGTACTGCACAAAAAAGTGGTTCAACTATTCCAAAAAAGCACAACTAATCCACTCTTCTCGATCTTCGCGAACGGTTCAGAACATGAACAGGTTCTTCATAGCATTCGTAACACTTTCCCTTTTCCTCTCTGCTACTTTGCATTCTTCTCAACATGTATATAGCTGAGCAATGACATTTCACTCTGCATTTAAAACAAGTTAGAGAGCCCCTGTGCTAAATACCCAAAATCATTGCCTCTCCTTTTTTTTTCTTGAAATTGGCTGCTCTTGTTGCCAACCTGAAAAAGACATGACTGGGACTTGATGATATATCTTTTCCTTCCACTGGGTGTCACATCAGAATTATGTTTTGCCGAAAGCTATCATAAGCCTCAGCTATGGCAGCCCATACTGTAAGTGATTAAACACACACACACACACACACACACACACACACACACACACACACACACACACACACACACACACACAACGCCCAAGGCAAAAAAGTTGGGGGCTGCCTAATATTTAACTTTCATGTCAAATAGAGGGCCGTAAAATATCACTCAGTGGCCCACAAATGGCCCCCGGGCCTTGAGTTTAAGATCTTTGGTCTATATGGATGGATAATTATTTAAACTTTATAAAGTGCTAAACATATAACACTGACACACTCGTTAGAATATCTTTTGTGTGTTAACAGAATCAAAATTGAAATGCCATACGTAACTCAACCATGAATATGGGCTGTTGCAAATGTGATTGTCCAAGGAGCACACAAACACACACACACACACACACACACACACACACACAAAATCAAACACATTCAATGTTGTGGTAATGCAAAATTGAGCATGCACGAGTGACAAGCAAAGCTAACATTTATATTCAAATCAATGAATAGAATTCCCAAGAATTCATCACACTCAAGAGCAAAGGTACTACATACCAGGGGCGATTCTAAGATCATATGTTTATGGCCTTGTCAAACTACACGACCTTTTTGTTGTTGTTCATGACGGTAACATTGTCAGACGAAAAATATCGCTCTTTGTCTTGGACCGGGCAAAATGTCACCTTACAAGTCTATCGCCGACCAGACCCTGCCCATTTCGTTGCGTGCTCCCATCAAGATTCAGTCCATCGGCGCAGGTCCGTCGAGGAGGCGGGACAAGCAGCTGTCAAAGTCACGTCAGCAGAGGCATTGTGTGCATGTGCGTTGTTTGTATGTTCAGAAAAGGCAAAAAATAAATTTAAAAAAAGAAAAAAAAGAGTCTGGACCCGTTCTTGGATGGTGGGGAGAGAGCAGTATGGACAGTCTGTTCTTCAAAAAGAACTTGAGGTAACAAATTTGTTTTATGACACCACGTTTGCTAATCAGCTCCTAGCTTTGCAATTAGCAAACGTAGTTGAAATGCTACGTATACTTTCCAGCATTTCCCCTTTTAGCTCAAGTCACATTTTAAAGACTGTACACCACCTTGCGATTGTGTGCACCACGTCCAGTCTCTCGTCCTAAGAGGGCACTGTCTTCCTATTAGTCAAGGCCGAAGAACCAATCGAAGGACAACAAAGGACAAGTCACACTTGATGACAAAACAAACAAAAAACATGCCAAACAAAAACATGACGTGAAGCATCCCAGACACCTGACAGCCAATTTCTTTTTATTTATTTATGTATGTACGTACAGTATGTATTTATTTCATTGAGACAGTGCACATTAATCAATGCAAGAATAAACAGTGTAAAAGCGCCGGGCTTAGCATAAATGCTAGTTTTCAGCCGTAGTCCCAATAGTTGAGTATACTGTATGTCACACTACACGAGCTACGACGTGTCAAGACAACTCAAACACGGCTACGAGACACTTCTGTCGGCTCAAAATTGGGCGACAATCATGTCGTCTGACCTCGGCATTAGACGTGCTACAGAGAGGTCAGTGGGTGCTACAAAGACCCGCTGGGTGGAGGACTGTATGTGGGAGTTGGGGTCTTTGGAGGAGTGTTGTGCATTGACCAGTGGGAGGTTGGGATGAGGTGCTTGCCACTCCCAAAAAGTGCGCAGGAAGTCTGCTAGTGAATATCTTAAGAGGGCTGCAAGGAAGCTGTGAATAAGGGGTTATTATCATCACCTGCCACCAGGAGGAACCTGGTTCAAGACCTCCCAGACAAACAACTGCGGCGTCCTTATGCAAAACACCAATACCCCCAAACTGATGTTTGTGGGTGCCATGAGGGTGTGTTCAATGCAAAAGTAAAATTTTGTGTATGCATACATGACAAACACAAAAGAGGCTCTTCTTCTTCTTACTTCATCTCCTTCTCATCGAGTGAAACGAGTAAATCACGTTGTCCTATCATTTCCTGCCTATGGAATGAAGTCCATTGGTATATGCTAAGCTTAGCCTGTATGGTTTCGAATGAGAGGTTAGAGGTGACATCAAAAAAAAAGAAACTGAGTGCGAATGCAGTACGTAAAACTACTTTCTCTACTTTCTCTCTCTGTACCAACAGCCAAGGTGCAGATACTGTACGTAAGCAATGCATTTTACAGTTAACTACGATATAAACTGATACATGACTCCAATTTACATCATTCTAGAAGGACAGACCACAGATCGAACACTCTTATCTGAACTCGGCTTTTGTTTGCTGAGGCTACTAGTCTGTAAGTACGCACACACACACCCATTCACGTGTCACTTAGCTAGACAGTAGCAGCTATGTAGGCTTTAATATGAACACATATACTTTGCATGTGTTAGATTCTCTAATTCCAATCAAAAAAGGATAAAGGCAGGTGTACTGTTTGACTACATCTAACGTTTCGTAGCTTGAAAAAAAACTTCCGCTCACTCCTACCAAGCAAAATGACTGAACGATAAAATGAAGCAAAAAGAAAAAAAACAACAGCCTGGTAATGATAATCATGTGAAGGTCACGATTGGTAGAAGATGAGGAATTGGCCACATATCCTGGTTACACTTGCAAATTCACACGATGGTGGTCTCGTTCTGCACACAGTGCATATCAACTCGGCTTGCAAATGCGGGTGGGGTGAAGTGGATCGAGTCATTTTTTTTGGGGAGCAAAAGTGTGGGGGAGGAGGGGGTCATAGATTTTTCGTCTTAAAGTATAATTTTTCAATTAACCAAAGGTGTATATAGCACCAAACAAGAACCAAATGGTTCTTATAAATGAATTCTGTTTTATCTAAAGAACGGTGCGATATTGTTTTTCAATTATCGTATTTTCCGCACTGAAAGGTGCACTGGATTATGAGGCGCACCTTCAATTAATGGCCTATTTGGTAATTGTTTTCATATATTGCACGCACTGGACTATGCAATCTACAATGCATCCTCTAGGTGGAGCTACGAAAATTGAAAATACAGTAATGCAGAAAAACAGAAAACTACAAAATAAATTCTATAGCCCCATGACAGAATTAATTTTGGCATTTCCTTGAGCGTAGCTGCAACAGAACGATCAGTAAATTGGAGGAGACTGGACTGTCTCAGAAGTGTTTGTTATTTATTCCTTTGTTGTGTACTGTATTCATAAACGAGGAAATCACTAAATAAATTCTGTAGTGGGGCTATAGAATTTATTTTGTGATTTCCTTGCTTGATCTTCTGTTTTGATGCATTATTTTCAATTTTCGTAGTTTCACTGAAGGAATCTTCAATGCATGGAGACGGACAAAGACGTACAGTCATACCTCGGTTTTCAAACGTCTTGGTTCTCGACCAATTCGGTTTTCGACCAAAAAATTCTATTTTCTTATGCCTCGGTTGACGACCGAATTTTGCTTCTCGAACAAACTGAGCGCACTTGAATGCGTCACTTGACTCCTCTCGCCTTCCTTACATGAGGTGACGCTTCCTCGAGTAGACAAGGAAGTGACGCTTCTGCGTTTCGCGTTCCATGGTGAACAGACGAGTTCAATAAAGATTTTTTTTTTTTTTAAAGAGCGTGGTTTCGGTTTTCGAACAGCCTTCTGGAATGGATTATGGTCGAAAACTGAGGTATGACTGGACCTGTATATGTTGAGACTGTAAAAACCATTAGTACAGTGTGCGTTTAAAAAAACAACAACACCACAGCTCTTCTTTTTTGGAGCTACAACAAAAACTTATTTAATAAAGCAGCGACACAGTTCACTGAGCCAACAACAAGTTTACATTGTAAGTATGGCTCCAGCAACCATCTTGGGGTCGACGTATTACCGTAATGACCATACACAAGGCGCACCAGATTTTAAGGCGCGCCGTGAGCTTTTAATTAAATGGAAGACTTTTCGGTGCGCCTTATAGTACGGAAAATGCGGGACCACTTTCAAGAACCCGTCATGACTGGTTTAGTGTTGGGTTCATGAACCCTTTAAGAACCCAAGTGGTGTACAATAGCTCTGTATAAAACTAGGAGTGCAATATCGAACCTCAGAAGCAACTTTTACTTTTTTAGAGTGAACCACAAGCGAGTCGAATCATCATTGAGTCGTTCACTGAGAAATAGGTAAATGTGTATACTTTTCAAACAAGCATACTCATTTATTTGGCGCATGTGTGTGTGTGTGTGTGCGTGCGTCCAACAACGTTGCTGAACAACACAGACTCTGTGTAACCCCACAATGTAAGGCTTGCCCAATGAAGCTGCAGCCTTTGAGCGGATTTGCTCCGGTCCCAACAAAGCTATCCCATAAACCATCTGTGCACAGGACAGCAGATGATTGTGATACTTCACTGAGGTCTATAGCAGGGTCGGGGTTTCATTAAATCCAGACAGCCTTTACTCCGCAGCTGCAGGCCTCCCTCCAGCCTGAGAACGATGACTGCAAGCTGCTTCGCCCCACACTGTGTGTGTGAGAGGGGTGGTTTGCTTTGACACATGGCACAGTAAATCTAAGAGAATGCAGCCTCTCACAACAATACACATTCATTTTGAATTAATAGGTAAGTTGATGTTATAAAGGCAAAGCGAGAAGCATAAGAGGTGCTTTGTGGGTATCCGAAGGGAGGTGAGGTCCCGGTGATATCATTTGAAGCAAGTGTGATCAGTCAAGAAAAGGATAGCATGCACACAATTATTCAAATATCATGTTGATTCTATAATCAAGACCATGCCCCTGAAACAACCGAGAGAATAGTTCTATTGTGATTTTTAAATTTTTTTTGTGCATACAATAGGAAGAAATGTGGGCGACTGAAGTCTTCTTATCAACACAATCACTCAAACTGTCTTAATCTCAAACTAGCACACTCAGCATGTCCTATAAATGAGCAGTAAAAGCCATAATGTGTAGCACATTTAGGATCAGTTGCGTGCTTCATCATCACTGGGAAAATCCAAAACGTTTCCAAATTACAATCTGAGTTCCACCACCAGTAAAAATGATATTTTAACCAAGGCCAACATGGCTAATATGTCTTTAGTTTATTCTCCCTTTCAAATCAATCTCTCACTGTGTGCCTACAGATAACCAGTGTGTGTGTGTCTCTGCTCCCCGAACCCCTCTACGCTTCAGCATCAATAATTCAACAAGCATATAGAGTATCCCTCTTCTTCAGACCTTTATAAAAGAGAATTATTCCCTGAATGAAACAATTGGCTGTAAGATCCCATCCGCCGTGCCGGACTCGGTAAAGCAAACGCTGCTGGCTGCTCTGTACACGTTACAGCTGCGATGATGGACAGAGGAAGTGGTTGTAACACCATCAAACAGAAACACTGAGCGCGTGTTAGAGCTCCCCCACATAGCAGGACGTTAACAAATTCGTATTCATGTGGAATATGACAATGAGAATGAGCGGACAGCAGGATATTTGTGCTTTGGTTCTGGTTTGGTTGTGACAATGACAATGATGGTATTTCATACAAGACATATTGATGCCATTTTTTTTTATGTACATGAGTGCTGTTGCGAATAATAATAATGTTGAAAACAATTTTAAGAAAGACAATCCTGTTTTGAGAAGTAGCTTATTCTGTGGCTTTCTAGGTCACACACATTAAAGTCATGAAAATGTTAAAATTTCAACCAGACAATTGCAGCGGTTATTCCCAACCAGTGTGCCGTGAGCGCTCCAAAGGTATGCTGCGGTAATTTATCAAATTTTACTTAATTGGTGAGAAAATTGTTTATTAAAAACAAATAATGTATCTAAGTCCCTCTATCTATGCCGGCAACCTATAGTGACAGAAAGAACAAATGAATTAATTATCTTCTATTCGATGGCAAAAAGTATGGGATTGACATTTGTATGCTCGTTTTATGACAATTCCGTTTGGTTCTTTGCCGTGTGATTTTTCAAACTTGAAATTTGTGCCATAGCTCAATAAATGTCAGACATCACTAAATTACAAGAAAAAAAGAATGTTGAGTTTTTCTGACAATAATGGCCCCAATATATATTATGATGTAGAATGAGTGCATGATTATAGTTCCTTGCACAGAATGATTCATTCAGGCGTTAAACTCGTATTTGGGTGACCAGAGTCCATTTTGAATACCACTAAAAGTTGGAAAAAAGACAGTTGATCTAAAGAAATTGTATCGTCATTAACCATTATATACTATAGTGGCTAACCTGTGCGGGCTCAGTTTCCACTCAGTGAGGTATGAATGGTCGCTTTCGAGATGTTGCCAGAGGTTGACGGGCGTCATCTGCCTTTCAACCAAACTGAAGTCTGTTGTTATCAAGGAGTACAGAAAATATCACATCATCTTTCATGTTTGAAAACTCGTTAGAAAATCTTGAGTATTCATTTGAGAGTGTGTAAAAGATTATAAATGTAATAAATCACGCAGTGGACCCCCGTGTTGAAAACAGTGGCCCGGAGCTCCACATTGGGCTTTTTATTTATTTATTTAAATTTTTTTTTTTGTCAAATGGATCATGCGCATGCATCCGAGGCGGATTGGATTTCACCTCACCCAAAGTTGCTCACCTAACGAGAAGACAGTGATATTGATAATTGATTGTTTAATAGTTGCACGTTGGTATGTGGAAAACATTTACAATCATAATAGTGGTCATATTTACAATATAAAAAAATATCTCGGTTGACTTCTAAAGCTCTGCCATGTCCAGCCCCCCCTCGCGCCCCCTCTCCTCTCGCCGTCATTGTTTTGCACACGTCCTATTTTCAAACACGGAAACTGCAAGAGGAGAAGGAAGTGCAGCACGCACCAGGGGTCTGAAAGGGGGGAAAAAGCGGCGTTGGGTATGAAGGTGATGAGGGATGCAGCACTGGATGGTTGGAAGAAGCCGCCGCCGACTGTCGTAAAAAAAACAGTAAGACGGCAAAGAAGAGCAAGAGAGCAGAGAGAAAGGGAATTCAATGCGGTGTGCCGCAATAAAATGATATGACGGCAATAAAAGTTTATAGCGTATAAATTTCTGAAGGTTAAGAACTAAACGGCTGTAAAGCAAACACGCCGAGAGAAAGGGGAAGGCGGCAGTATGGAGACAGACACACACTGAAAGTATTTGAGGGAACGCAGAGCCCCCTTCTTGATCAATTTTTCGATGATGAGATTGATGGCAGGAGACAACAAATTCCCGGATCATGTCACGTAACTTGCATATTCTACTTTCTATATAAACCGTCGGAATCAGTGTGTTGTTTTTTTGTTTTTTTTTTGGAAATATGATCTTTCAGGTTGAAAACAATATGGCCTAATTCTGTTTTGTGCTGAACTTTGGGTTGCAGCAACGTGGGGGGCGGGGGGGGGGGGGGATGTGGGTGGTGGGGGAGAAAGCGTCTCCTTCCTCCTCTCGCCGTCCTTTCAAAGGGGAGTTTTATGGTTCTGCTGCCGTTTGCCTCTACGGGGATATCTTTGCAGGCCGCTTGTGTCGACGTGTTGCTGTGTTGTGTCTCCCGTCCGACCACCCTTTTGTCTTCCTCAGTTGCATCCTTACAGCGCGGGTCATAACACCCCCCCCCCCCCCCCCCCACTCCAAAGAAAAGCACCCAAGACAGGACAGCCTGAAACACTGGGGTCTCACCTTCCGGTACAGAGGTCCAGGACGTGGCCCGGACTGGAGCCTGAAACGTTGGCAGGGCAGAACAAATTGTGGGTTTGCACACCGGAAGCGAACGTGCCGCATCAGAGGCCATGACGGCTTTCCAATACATGTTGGTAGTTTTGTTATTTGACATGGTGCTCTTGTGTTCTCTGATTTCACTGTGCTCGTCTGATAACGACTCAGATTTCCAAAGGCTGGAAACTCAGGAAATGTGCTGCAGGCTCTTCAGATAATGGTAACAATTGCTTTTTACAGTCTGTTAGTAGCCTATAATTTAACAGGCTGGCACACACACACACACACGCACACAGTCACACGCGCACACAAACGCACGCACGCACGCACGCACACGCACACACACACGCACGCATGGACACACGCACGCGCACACCCACACACATACAAACATCACACACGCATGCACTCACACAAAGACACACTCTCACACGTGCGCGCCCGTTGATGGTTTTGATTGACATTTGAGTTAAAAAAAGTAATGCGATTGTCATCCGATTTGTGTTATTACTAAAACTAAATATGTGCTTGAATCAATTTTTAACAATCTAGTTATGTTAATAATTGATAAAAGGGGAATCGCCGTTATGAGTACTAATCCACTTAGTTTTAGCATGAGATATTTGTTATTTTATAGGAAGATATTTTATTTGATAAAATGTTTATTTTATAAAGTGGTATATCAATGGATTTAACCCTAAATGACTGACAACACGTATGCATCGGTGCGTGGAAAAAATCTATTCCATAAAATTATAATTCAAATTGTTTTAAATAAATCTCAAATAGACGCATTGTTGCGTTTTCAGCCTTTCAATTTAGACAGCCAATTTACGTTGTATTCGGGATCCGTTTTTCTTTTTCTTTTGAGTGATCATTTTCACATTTCACAAATAAAAAAATAAAAAAATAAAAGAAATGAAAACGAATGATCGAGATTAGTCTGCCTTTTGTCCAAATTCAGACAGGATAGGCTTCAGCTTCTCGCGACTATGCGAACACGATGAAGGAAAATTGATGACTACTGTTATTATACTACTACTACTACCACTAAGATTAATAATAATAATCAAATTCCTGTGAGTGGCTGATTCGTCTTTTTTTCTCATAAGTCCCTAATCACAACTGCTAATCACCTCTAACTGGTGCACGCAATTCTATTTTAGAGCCGTGCGTGTGATGCGTGGAATTGAACTCTGAACAAGTCATGACACGAATAGGCTCTAATTTTAAAAATCCACTTGATGGCGCTCTTGCTCCATTTTTAGGAAACGACCAAAACGCCTCCCTTTTTTACGCAGGCTCTATGGACGGTCAAACACACCATACGCCATGTTACGTTCACAATGTGGGCATTGTTTTTTTTGGTGGTCTTTCTTTCTTTCTTTCTTTCTTTCTTTCACGCGTGTATAACTGACTGAATGGGATTCAACAGAAAATGATATTAAAAGGTCAAATCGTTTCCGTGGTGGATTGGACGTTTGTGGTATAAGTGTGTTTAATCGTATAGGAGAAACAAACGAACAAACATTTTTTTCACGTTTTCACCGAATGCGAGCTTTCAGGTGACGGCGGATACCTCTCGGGGTCGAACCTCCCCATTTGTTTTATAGGCAAGTAAAAACAGCAATCTTTAAAAACAACTGCACTGAACTTAACCGTGATGTTAAAAGTGATGCGATGAACTCTGGCCAGTTCGAATAATTGATCTGACAATACTGATGTACTCCTTGAGAAATCGAGCGTATATGTGATTTACGCAGCAGCCATTTCAAATTGGCCCTTGCAACATTTTGGCATCACGTCAGCTTTGTGTAATCCTCCTATGTAGATACAACTTCAATTTGACTTAAACAATGACGAATTAAAAAAAACACACGCACGCAAACCATTTACGGTCATACGGATGCCGCGGAGGCCCACATTCAGCTATTGAAAAATGATTTACGGGCTTTGTTGATACATCTATACCACACATTAAAATTTCGGGTTCAACCAATGCACTTTTGTCAACAAGTCAGAAGATCTAGAAGGGAAGCCATCCTACAACTTAACCCTCGTTAGGACTCATCCCGTCGGCCACCGCTCACACCTCGACAGGAGGGACGACATCTGCATGACGAAACGACAATTAAAACCCGCGGTATTCTTGCTCGGTTAAGGGCATTTACGGCCTCTGCTCTCGCAAAGGGCGCTCATAACCCCCCTTTGTGCTTCTCTGCTGTGAGAACGTAAACAAGCAAACACTATACCGCGTCAGCTTTATGGGACTTTATAGTTGCTTAAACTGTTTACAGCCGTTTCTTGGGCTTATTAACCACCTAGCTCCCCCTCTTCTCGCGTGTATATGAAGATCATATTTATAAAATGATCAGAACGCACCTTCCAGACTCTGCAGCTCGTTTATTTCCAAAGCCAAAGCCACGCTTGCATTGACACATGGGAGAGGAAAGAAGTGCTTGGCAATTAATGGGGACGTGGTGTTCTTAATGATGCAACGCATAGAAGACAACCTCTTATCTCCCTTCAATTATAATTTTCAGTGCTGTGGCTGTGATGTGTGTACGATTGGTTAAAACTTTTATTAACACACAAGCGCGCGCGCAAACACGCACACACACTCACGCACACACACACACACACACACACACACACGCACACAATTCTCCGCCTCATTTTCTCTTCTTCGATCTCTCCATCCTCCCGCTCTCTTTGCGTTAGACACTCGCCAGCCGACGCCAGCGGAAAGTGCAGCGAGTGTGCGCACGCTCGTGCGTGTTTGTTCGTGCACGGAGAAGCCAATGGGACGAAGAGCTGATAATAGATGCAAATGATCCCGAAACACACATACTACGGAGGAGAACAGGGAGAGGGGGATGGAGAGAGAGTGAGCGCGCGTGTGTGAGAGGGGGGAGAGAGAATATGAAACAAGTCATTTGCAGAAGAGTAAATCACAGAAAAGCCGTTTGAGAGCAAGACAGGGCTCCAGCTTTCAACGCTAACACCGGAATTGTGATGCGCGCCAGTTTTTCCTCGTCCGCTTCCCATTCTCTGGTTTCTTCATCGCTGGAGGTTTCATGGAATCGGTGTGAAAGTTGTTGTTTTTGTGGCGGCGGCATTGTCTGGTCCCGCTGCGGCTGCTTGTCGTCACCGAGATCAGCTCGTCAGTTGTGGCCGTGAGGGGGAACACCACAACAGACTCTCCGTTCACTCTCTCCCTTCCCTCCGTCTCTCTTCGCGTGGTGGTGCTCCTGCTCTCTTGCCTGAAAACAAAACCGAAGCAGACAAACACAACAGAGCGCCGCCGCTCACTTATACTCCGACTCTACAGACGGGGGAAGAAAAAAAAAAACAATCAGCAAAAGATGAGTTCATATTTCGTCAACTCACTCTTCTCCAAATATAAAAGCGGCGACTCGTTACGCCCAAATTATTATGAGTGTGGCTTCGCGCAGGACCTCGCCGGAAGCCGGCCCACTGTGGTGTACGGTCCGGGCTCCGGTGCCACTTTCCAGCACGCTCCTCAGATCCAGGACTTCTATCACCATAGCGCCTCAACACTGCCCAGCAATCCGTACCAGCAGAGTCCTTGTGCGGTGACGTGCCACGGCGAGTCCGGCAACTTCTATGGATATGACGCCCTGCAAAGGCAGACGCTCTTCGGGGCTCAAGACGCAGATTTGGTCCAATACAGCGACTGTAAGCTGGGAGGCGCACCCGGACTCGGCAGCGAGGACGCGGAGGGAACCGACCAGAGCCCTTCACCGACGCAGCTCTTTCCCTGGATGAGGCCGCAAGGTAAGAACTTTTTCTCTCTGTTTGCGAAGCATCCTCATAAAGTAGAAATAGGAGCAAATCTGTGACCCGCTACTCTTGGTGGGGAGGGCAGAATATTTGAGAGTTTGCGGGAAGCAGAGGACAAAAGTTGGAAATCTACTATTTAATAAAGGTAATGGGGGGGGGGGGGGCTTCCGTTGGTCAAAGCGGAAGACAAAGACATGTTTATGGTTTTATTGCCGGCACCAAAACTTGTGAATGACTTCGGGGTTTTAAATTGCACCAATCATACTGTGGTGGATGGGCGAACACAGAGAAGGGAAGCAGACTATGGAAAGAATGGTTGTGTGTGAAGGGGATGGGACGTGGGATGGGGGGCACGGCGCGGGGAGGAGGGGGGGGGGCGCAAACCAGAGAAGGAAGAAGTGAACCTCATCAGAAAGCCCCGTCTGCACCAGATGGGAAATAGTTGTTGGCGGTACAACAGTATTCGCAGCTCTCAAAGACTTGCTTTAGACATGCAGCTCCGACCTGGGTTAAACTTTGACTGCATTTTCCATTTTACGACTTTCTTGTGGTCTTCTAAATTATTTAGCTACACGGGGGCTATGCTGCCTGCATGGGGGAGATGTGGGGGGGGGGGTGTAGGACGACAGGGAGACAAATAGAATTGAGTTTCCTTTTTATGTTAGTTTTAGCAGGGATACAGTGTGTGCATTGTGTGTGTGTTTGAGAGAGAGAGAGAAAAACAGAAGGAGAATTGGCGCTAAGTGAAACCGGATCATTCTTTATTTCAAATCGAAACAGTGGCACAGTACCTTGATTGTGCAGCGTATCTTTCTTCCAACACTTTGTTTTGATTTATTTCATTGGTTTAGATGAAGATCGCAAATGACCGCGTCATCATTTTACAGCTAGCTTGCCGACGATCGTCAAGCAAAAATACCAATAAAAGCTAAACACGGCATCTCTCCCTTGTTGCCGTTCGGCAATGGTGAATCGATGCTGGTAAAATAGAAGTGTACAAGTTCACTTATGTTTCCGCGTGCCCGTTTCTCAAGCCTGTGTCAACCGCAGTGCCTTCTGGCAACGTGTCAGTCCTTTGTGTATAATGCCAGAGACCTTGGTCGCGTGTTTGGTGCTTTCTAATTTTCATATGAAGCTATAGCAAAGACGAGATTCATCCGAGGGAGCCCAGTTTACACTATTAGTCCGGTAATTAATCGTTTTGTATAAATTCTGCGTTCAGTGGTGAGACTCAAAACAGGAAAAGGCGCGCCATGTTCGAAGCTCGATGTAATGCAGCTCTATGGCGCGCTAAAGTCACCTAGGAAAATTTCACCCATACGCACGAGCACGCGCGCGCGCGCGCGCGCGCACACACACACACACACACAAGTAATCTAAGAACAGGCAGGATTTCTGCGCGGTCATTTGTGTGTTCAGTCATTCAATAAACGTGTCAGCACTAAACGCAAAATTGTTCTTGTGCTGTCGTTTGGGAAATCCCCTTTTAAACCCCTTGAGAACGTTCTTTTATTTTTTGCAACCACAAGTTGTATACTTGACTTTAGTCCGAATACCAGATCCCTCAAACCGGGAAGGAGGAGGTTTCTTTTTCATGTCTGAGGAGCGTGGGCCCTCTTTAAACACTTTGGTGACATATTCCACAACAATATGTCCCCAAAATGAATTGTAATCGTTTCTTGGAAACAGCGACGTGTATTGCAAACTCATTGCTGCAACGTGAAAACAATTGGACTGACAATTCCATTCAGAGGGAAGATTTTGTCTTTATTTGAACTTAAAAAGCCGTTGTTACTGAAGTTTTGTCCACCCGTCACGATTTACCCGTTCTAATGCGTGATCGTTATGACGAGTGGCATATTTTGTCCGTGTGCCGCATCCATCCCCTTTTATGGTAGGCTATCAAAACGTAGGACAAACAGTTTTATGGAAAAATAATCACTCACATAAATGCCCCACGCGTGTAATCTGTCGGGAGGCGAAGGCCAAGCATTCACTGTAAAATGTGTTAATATTCCTTTTTTTTAGTCTATCCTTTGATGTTGATGAAAATTGAGACTGCACCGTATCAGAAATCATGTTGAGGTTTAAAATTAAAAATGTACACTCCGTTTTTTTGTTTCACTGCACCCCGTTGAACTAATGCACATGGGGTTTAAGATTAAAATGAAACGATCACCGGGTGTGGTTAATTATAACTGCGAGTATTTGGAGGGAAAGCGAACCTGACCTTATGTGTGAATTGTGGCATATGTGGATGAGTAATTGGAAACAACTTAGAATGGCTTCGGTTTATTAATCATTTATTAACTTAATATTGGAGTTGTGAACTGCTTTTCCGCCAGTGCAACAAATCTGCAAAACCGTTCCGCTGGTGCAGAGCGAACAAACCAAATTCCCTCACGCTTCATTTGAAGTTTTTCCATTTATTGGATCGTTTATTAGTGTTGCAGAATCATATAAACACACAGGAAATATTTTCCTCTATAGCTCTGCTGTGCACGGGCCGCTCTCAGTTGAAAACTACTTTCTTCGATAGATTTTATTTATTTTTATTTTTTCATTTATTTATTTTTGGGGGGGGGGGGTACTATTTGATTGGAACATCCAGTCTCGAATAATATGTCCCAATCTGCCTCATTGTTCTCACCACCTCCCCCAGTAGCTGCCGGAAGGAGGCGAGGCCGACAGACGTACAGCCGGTACCAGACTCTGGAACTGGAGAAGGAGTTCCTGTTCAACCCGTACCTGACCCGAAAGCGCCGCATCGAGGTGTCGCACGCGCTGGCGTTGACGGAGCGGCAAGTCAAGATCTGGTTCCAGAACCGCAGAATGAAATGGAAAAAGGAGAACAACAAGGACAAGTTCCCCAGCAGCAAAAGCGAACAGGAGGCGGTGGAGAGAGAGAGGAGGGAGAAGGAGCTACGGGATGGCGGAGCAGTCGCTGCGGGAGGTGGAGGAGGCGGCGAGGGCGGAGGAGGAGGAGGCGGCGGCGGTGGTGGTTCGGTGCCGGTAGCGGGAACAGCTGGATCACAGCCCGCTTTGGGCGATGATTGCTGTGAGAAAACTCATAAGCAAATGTAGGGGAAAAAATAGTTTGATTTGGCATGATGGGGCGAGTTGGTGGTGGTCTGAATTGCGGATTTGGCTGTCCTGCTCTCTATCCACGTTTCAATCGACGGGACCGAACTTTAGTTTCCAAAACGGCGACTGGCTATCTGATAGGACTGGAAGGGGCCCCGGTGCCCAGTTCTGCTGACCGTAAGGAATGAGAAAAAAAAAAAAAAAGAAAAGGAAAAAAAATGTGCAAAAGTAATTAATAAGGGCGGGATTAATCAATCCAACATAGTCTACTTTAGTGAAGAAGAAGAAAAAAAGAATGATACAACAATGATAGCGTCCTTTCTTTGTTGAACACTTGTCGTGGAAACATTTCTATATTGTTCGAAGTTTGTCATTAACAATTTTATCTTTGGCAGCTGTATAGTTTTTAAGTTAAGATGATGATGATGATGATGGTGCACTTTTTACTGTACTTCTCACTCCTATGTTGTTGTTGTTATGGCAATTGTTATTAATGATGAAGTTGATGGCGTAGCAATTAATGAAATGTCCAACAACATGAAACTGCCTATTTATGCCGTTTTAGTAGGTCGGGTCTCTTTTTTAAAACACTTTAATTGCCGTTTATCGTTTTAGTTGTTTTTTTTTTTTTTTGATTGATGGTGTTTGTTTATGCTGTCTTCCTTTTCTCTTTTGGGATTAAAAGCATGCGCACAGTGCGGTTAATAAAAAGAAAACACTTATAAATAAAAAGGATTTTAAAATGTACAGAGTTAATGATGGGTTCCATATTTGTTTTAAAGTTTCGTTGTTATCGGTGATTTACCTACTGACGTATTTATGGTCAACTTTGGAGGCATTAGTTAGTGAACATATAAGGCTGACAAATAGTTCCTTGTCCTTTTTTTAATATAAACTCTCATTTCGAAATTGTATTTTCTGTCATAACACAGACTGTTAAACGGCAGTTCATGTCTCTTTTTAAAAGAAAAAAAAACTCTCTCTCTAGCGCGCGCGCACACACACACACACACACACACACACACACACACGCGCACACACTCACACATACACACTGAAACCCCTCTGCCTATTCAAACACACTTTTATTTATGGCACACTCCTCCAATTATATCGTTGCAAGTCTGCAGCCGAGTCACAGATTTACACTGCCCTCAGTCATCATCAAGCCAAACACTTGCAGGAGGGTTGTTTCCATATGGAAGGATCAAACACAAGAACCAAGTATTGGTCGAAGCATAAACGCCCCCACCCGATATGGTTGAACACATGCGGTAATAAAAGCAAGAATATGTAGTCATTTCTAATTTTGCAGTGCTGCACTTATTTTACAAGTATATTCATTAGCGTGGAACATTTGTAGAAATTTGGACAAAATACGCGGCCATGAAAAGTGCTTACACCTGATTCCGGTTTTGTACGAGGTGATCGTCATTCCAATTTAAATATGTGGTGAGAAAAGCCCACTTAATTGTTTGATAGTCACAAGAGCCGCGTGTAAACTGATGAAAACGCACGTTTGCCTTACGTGTGCCCAGCTTGCTAACTAGATGGCACTGTCACTTTGATCCTTACTTCTGTCAAACAGCAAAAGCAATCAAGAGAATATTATGCCACTAAGTCTGATTTATAGTGTACTAAAAAAAGGAACCAATTGTATATGTGTACTGTATCTGTCCACTATCAACCTCCCGCTTATAAGGACTGCAGATGTGTTAACAGAGAACAAATGGAAATGAAAATAACGCAAGGAATACGTTTCGGCCATACTATCATTACTCCAAAACCTGAAAATGGAAAAGGCCATTATTTTAAACTAACGGCTTAACTTTATTAAATATCAACAAATGCAAAGATGATGACTAATGAATTGCAGTTTTTGTTAAAGATGTACCTCACACATGTCAAAAGAAGTTCACCAACAAAACAACAAAATACTATACGAGCGGCACGCCTGTCCACTGGTGAGCACATCTGCCTCTCATTGCAGAGCTTTGGGTTTGGATTCCGGGCTCCATTCTTCCTGTGGGGAATTTGCATGTTTTCCTTTTTTCTCTGTGTACAGTAATCCCTTGTTGATCACATTGGTTACATTCCACAAAGAATCTGTTATAAGTGAAATCCAAGAAGTAGTCATCTTTAATTTTTGCAATCATTACACATCCAATACAATACTGTAATGAATGAAACCGACAGTTTGTCGAAACTGTACAGAACGTTTCATCGACATTGTGGGTTTGTCATGGAGAAAATTTGGCAAAATGTGCAGCAATGAGGCGCGGAGACTGTTAACATTGGGCTACAGTCCCTTCGCAAATCAGGTTGCAGAACACAATGGACAGTAAAAAAAAAAAAAAAAGACCCTGTGAAACAGAAAAACCGTGGAAGATGAACCGTGTCATAGCGAGGGATTACTGTACTCAGTTTTTTTTCCTCACACCTTCTAAAACACATGCATGGTAGGTTATATGAGCACTCTATATTGTCCCGAGATGTGATTAGGAGTGTCAATGGTTGTTCGTCGATGTGTGTCCTGCGATTTGCTGGCAACCAATTCAAGGTGTGCCCCCCTTCCTGCCCAAAGATGGCTGGGATGGGCTGCAGCATGCCCGTGACACTCATGAAGATAAGCGGCTTGGATAAAGGATGGATGGAAAATAAAGGGGTGTTCACACGGCAAGATTTGGTCCGGTGCTACGACGGGGCTGCCCCAGTAGAGCGTTCACACGTGCAAATTAGCTCCGGCGTAGCCCCGGAAAACAGCTTACACCGGACCAAATTTGATCCACCTCAGGGAGGTGGTTTAAAAATTTGCTCCAGAGCAAATGCTCGTTAGCGAAGCAGCACCGGTGTACATTTGCACATGTGAACGCAACTGGGTTAAATTTGATCCAAATGCTTGTGAAGAGTTTACGTACGGCGAGAATGCGTTGCTTTCGTGCTCTGTCGGACTTCCGCCATGTGTTTGTTTAATAACGACATAAGACTTGGCTGGTAACATCTTTCCTTTTGTAGAAGACTGGACTGTCTCGGAGTTGTTTGTGTAGTTTGTTCATTTGTTGTGTGTTCACAACCCCCCGCTCCCCATATAATTTATTTTGTGATTTCCTCTCTTGATTTTCTGTTTGGCGCATTACGTGTTTGCTTTTCTGAGTGTCATTGAAGTCATCGTTGATTTACGTTTTCGGGGGCGGTCACTCTCGAGCAGAAGGCAAGGAGACCGAGAAGGAGAAGGACGTGCCTGTCCAGTAGTCGCTTGAGTTGTGTATACTTTTTAAAGAGAACCAACACGACAGCTCATTTGTTTTCTGTCGTTTTGCCCCGCTGCAGAAACTGCCGTGTGAACGCAAGTGGGGCTGCACCGACGCTGTGCCGGTGCAGACACGCTCAGCGGCTTTGTACGTGTGAACGCTCCACACAATTTGCTGCGGTGCAAAATATTTCGCAACAAAATACATGTGTGCCGTGTGAACACCCCTTAAGATACATTAACTTCTGCTTATATAAGCCATTTCAAAATTCAAAGTCATTTGTTTAACAACTTTTTGGTGTGTTTTCAACGAAAATAGAAGATAATAAACCATTACATAATTTGATTTGCCAAGCTCAAATCTGAGCTTGATACTTTTGATGAGACTTTTTTATTTGTCATATCATTTGTTTTGCCATGTTTGGTGCAGATACTCAGACACGTGAAATTCATATTTTTAAGTAATATTGGTTAAAAAGTATTTTGACTCATAATTAGCAAATGTTTCATTTAATCTAAATAGGCCTTCTGATTATATTTTTAAAACAATGTCATGATAATGACAGAGTTGAAAATCAATTCAAATTTTGGAATTTTTGCTGAAGATAACATGCACGTGTTAGCTGCTCTGCTAATTGTTCAGAGAAAAAAAATCGTAGCTCTTGAATAAACAAGGGACAACTTTGGGTGCCTTGCGATTGGCCGGCACCAGTTCAAGGTGTCCCCCACACTTCCGGCCGAAAACAGCTGCGATAGGATCCAGAACGCCTGTAACCCTCATGAGGAGAAGCAGTTCGCAAAGTGTATGGAGGGATGTTACGAACAGTGTTGCATCGGTTTGACACTTTATTACCAATGAAAACCTTGAAAAATAATAGAATAATGTAAAAAACAAAATAGTGTACTTACCTAGCGGTGTGCATAAAATTTAGCTTGATGCTGTTTATCTGCTGAGTCATGGATGTAATTTTTTTTCCTCAAGATGATTAAAAATATTTTGATTTTAGATTTGAACACAATATAAATTAAGTAATATTCTAAAATTCTATATACTGTATGAATATATAAAATTTGATCAACTTCAAAAAGATGGATTTCCCCAAATTTAAATCTGTTGCATCACTCAAAAACAATTTGAGTTCTGGACGCTTACGTCTTTATTTTTCAGTGTCCAGCACACGTTGCGGATTGCTTTCCACAGAGCATGACATTTTGAAAACTCAGACCAACACAGCATCTTTTATGTACCAGTATGTAAAGTTCCAAATGGAGTTAATAGTGACATTTTTTTAAACAGAGTCATATGACACTGCATGATATAGATGCTCAGTGGCACGGTGGTCAACTGTTTAGCACGTCCACATCACGGTGCAGAGGTGCAGGGTTCAATTCTGGCTCCGGCCCCCCTGTGTGGCGTTTGTAGGTTCTCCCCATGCCTTTGTGGGTTTTCTCCGGGTACTCCAGTTTCCTCCCACATTCCAAAAATATGCACCAGAGGTTAAGGGAACATTCTAAATCAGTGGTTCTTAACCTTTTTAGAAGTACTGAACCTAACCAGTTAATATCCACATTCACCAAACCCTTCATTATTCATTTTTAACTTTATGTTAACTGTTTTGTTAAGCGCTTTGTTACAGCTGCCGCTGTTGTGAAAGCGCTATATAAATCAGCATGTATTGTATTGTATTGTAGTCATACTTTTTCCGATCCGCTTATCCTCACATGGGTCGCGGGGGGTGCTGGAGCCTATCCCAGTCGTCTTCGGGCAGTAGGCGGGGGACACCCTGAACCGCTTGCCAGCCAATCGCGGGGCACACAGAGACGAACAACCATCCGTGCTCACACTCACACTTAGGAACAATTTAGAGTATTCAATCAGCCTGCCATGCATGTTTTTGGAATGTGGGAGGAAACTGGACCGGAGAAACCCCACGCAGGCACGGGGAGAACACGCAAACTCCACACAGGGAGGCCGGAGCTGGAATTGAACGGTACCTCTGCACTTCAAGGTTGACACGTGATCCACTGGACCACTGGGCCGCCCAACACTTCATTAGTGAAAAGTAAATATATATATATATATATATATATATATATATATATATATATATATATATATTTTTTTTTTTTTTACAAATTCAAGATATTTAAAAAAAACACATTTATTAAAAACAGAAAAAAGTAAATACAATTTCAAGAGATAAGTATACTTTTTTTTATTGTACGACATACTATCACGACAGTCACACTTTGACTGCTAAGCGAACTAAATTTCCCACAGCACTGATTGGACAATCAATGGAATCTGATCATCTGCAGTCAGGGATGGCCTATATATACTGTGTATATATATATATATATATATACACAGTAGGTGACTCTTACTATGCCAGCCTCACATTGCAGAGGTGCAGGGTTCGTTTCTGGCTCATGTGTGGAGTTTATCTGTTGTCTCCGTGCCTGCGTGGGTTTTCTCCGGGTACTCCGGTTTCCTCCCACATTCCAAAAACATGCATGGCAGGCTGACTGAATTCTCTAAATTGTCCCTAAGTGTGAGTGTGAGCGCGGATGGTTGTTCGTCTCTGTGTGCCCTGCGATTGGCTGGCAACCACTTCCAGGTGTACCCACTGCTGGGATAGGTTCCAGCCCCACCACCCTTGTGAGGATAAGCGGATCAGAAAATGGATGAATGGATCGATAGACACATTCTCAAACAGTAGACTGCCAGTATGTACGGTTTGACTCATCAAATTTTTATTCAGTGTACGAGCAATGTTTCAAGTGACATTATTTTATTCTGTCACTGATTATGTCGTAGTTTATCCACCAGGCATCCGAGCACGTGGGTTGGGTTAAGTTCCGATTCAGGGATGGTGTGAACGTAAATGCGAGCTGTCTGTGCCCTGAAGGTCATCAGTTCAAGATTTAGTCTGTCTTTTGACTGAAGTCAACTGAGATAAGTCCAGTTGTCAGTGAAAAGAAGATATGTGGATGGATTTTCCCATTCCTAATCTAGTACAGATGAGCCGTTGACCAAGGTATAAAAAATAAAGTATTAACACTTGTCCTTTGAAGATTAAAGACACTTAATCCTCCACCTGGCAGCGTTTTTGCAGGTCTTGCTAGAATTAAAAAGTTCTGTGTCTGACAAGTCGACAGAACGTAGACAGCGAAGCTTCATCTCAGAGTTGTCATTGACTCCATTACCTTGAAAAATATTTGAAGGGATGAGTCACAACTTTCATCTTACTGCAGATAGAATGGACCAGAGGTATTGAAATAGAAACCTGAAATGTCCAAAAAGAATTTTTTTCAATGAGTCAGAGACCCTTTTTTTTCGGTCAGTCAGGGCATATGTACAGGTATATATGGCATATATATGGCATACGGAAACCATTAAAAAAAAAAGTTATTTTCACCCCCCGCCCCCCCCCCCCCAAATTACAAAAGTGGACAAAAATGGACCAATCATCACCATAATTAAATGAGTCCACTTACAAAGGACATCTATCAAGAATCTTGTTTATTTTGCAACTTTGACATCGCACATCATACTGCTTGTATTTAACTCTTATTCTGAAAGCCAAAATTCACCACTTCTGGTAGCAGATTGCTGCTGACTAAGCCATCGATGCGCAGAATTTTCACCATTATCAAAGAAAAAAACCATTCTAAAAACGCATTATGGTGCAACAGGTAATGTCAAATGCTAAAAAGGCCCTTAGAAATGCTATAAATATATGTGAAAATGATGGATGTTGAGCATGTATAAAGGTCCGCAATGAGTTATAAATTTGTCATCATTACGGGAGTTCAGGTGCACTCAGTCACGCCTGAACGTGACTTCAACCCTAAAAAAGGCAAAAGTAAAGTGGATCCAGGCACTCAGGCATAAAGACAGGGGATACATTCAATAGCCTTTAATACATAATTGTTTTTTGACAGGTTGCTATCAACTACTCTTCATCTGGACAAAGATGAAACGTAACAGACAAACACACTTTCGGTCAAGTCATCAATTACGAGAATTTATGTCAGGTAGGTCGCCTGGCAGAGAGGGAAAGAAAAAAAAAAGAAAAAGGAAGAAACAAAGCAAGAAATAAAATCCATTGTTATGGTTTCAACTTGGCGCCATAATTTAAGTGCATCAAGCTTGTGGATCCAAAACGTTTTCCCCTGGCGGAATTTCAAGATGCGATCTCCTGCCCAGATCAAGAGATGTTCCCCACCTATGACACGTAAAAGAGAGTTATTATTGATCAAAAAATACATTAAAATGTCTCCTGTCAATACAGGATAATCTGGATTGTTCTGATTGCATATTTATGCACAGTCAGATCCATGCTAAGTCAAAATAATAGACATCAGGCCATATACAAGTGAAGTGATGGACAACGTATGAAGTGTTTTCAAGCAAGATATTCATGAACCCTTTCTTGGACCCTGTAACCTGATAACATGATAAGTTGTCTACTGGAGTGACCGCTGTCCCTGAAAGGGTTCATCTTGAACACCGTCTGTGTTTTGAAGTCAGCAAGAGAATTTGCATCAATTTGTCTCTGATGAAAGGGACATGTTTAACCGCGAGACAGATCGGTATTGGCTTCTTCGTAGAGACTGCAAAATTAATCACGAAAGCAGGGTCCAGACATAAAGACAATTGAACTTTTTTGTACCGATTTTACACCTTCCTGACTGCAAGATTTTCCAATAAAATAATCCTTTGGTCTGTGTTGTACGAAGAGTGGATTTGTCCTGATAAGACGGACAGAAACAAAAAATATTCTTCCCCCGAATACACAATTTTTCTCTAGAATTTTTAGTAGGACACTCAAATACTGAAATATTCTCTAGCTGAAGCCCGACATTCAACCACCCCCATTATATTGTCATATTTCTATTGTTTAATAAAACCCTTGCCTCAAATAGCTGGGATTAAACGGGACAAAATAAAGAAAAACACTCCTCAAATTTAGTAATCTGCTCCTCAAATGAAGTCAATGATTAGCAAAATTGGTCATCAAAAAGAAAATAACACCCCTGTTTCAGTTTCCTGTTGATTTTAAATGCCTAGTACACAAAAAAAAATAAATTGCTCAATTTTATTTCGTCAAGTGGTTGCACAAAGTCAAATCATCTGGATGCAGACACTTTTTTTTTATATTCTAAGTACAACTTTAATTTGTACAACCACTTGACAAAATAAAATTGGGTGAATTCAACAAAAACATTTCTCAGTGTCCAATTAAAGGTACATTCCTTTGGACCAATATATGAATGACAAAAAAAAAACAGCTTTTAAGAGTTGAATTTCAGAGTTGCTCAAAATATTTGCAAATAGTTTTCTTGATAATAACCAAAATTATTACACAAATCCTATGGCATTGTACTGCCAAAAAAACAAAACAAAACTGTGCTTTAACCCTTTCAGGAACAGCAGTTACTACAGTAGACAGCTTATTATGTTATCCAGTTACAGGGTGCATGAAAGGGTTATTCCGGGCTCTATTTTCATTTCCAGGACAAGTCGAGCGGTAAGTGCATTCTAACTGTGCGCATAGGTGGAGTTTTCTTACTTTGAATATTTGGCTAGACTTTGCGCAGGTAGAATTAATCACAACGGGGCGTTTGTGCCCTTATGTGTGTCATTGTGGGATGAAACATAACCTTTTCCTGGCCACTCGTGGCGGCATTCATCCTTGTTTTCTTTTGTGGAAAAATTCACATGAAAGAAGAGCACGAAAGAGAGCCGGAAACCATCCAATGTCACACACACTGTACGAACCATCCAAGTCACGCATTTTGACAGCCTGTATTATGATGTTATTGTGGAAATATAGTCTTTTTTAGGGGTGAGGGGGCATGCCCAATGCGCGAAACAGGGCAGTCTGATTAATATTGTGTTTGTGAAATATATCATAAGCAGCAAAATCCACCAT